>NW_024470849.1:683418-718418 GCF_017639515.1 Carcharodon carcharias
GGTGTGTGTGTGGGGGAGGGGTGTGTGTGGGGGGAGGGGTGTGTGTGGGGGAGGGGTGTGTGTGGGGGGGAGGGTGTGTGTGTGTGGGGGGGAGGGGGTGGGGGTGGGGGTGTGTGTGTGGGGGGAGGGGTGTGTGTGGGGGGGAGGGGTGTGTGTGTGGGGGAGGGGTGTGTGTGGGGGGTGTGGGTGGGGGTGGGGTGGGGGTGTCAGTGCCGCCTTACCTGGCCGACTGGCTGGCGTGGCTGGCCGTGTCCACCACCCTGGGCTCGGGGGAGGGGCTGCGGGCCGGAACCCCGGGGGGGCTGTCGGGGACCCCTTCCTCGCCCGCCCCCTCCTCGGTGGGGGCCAGCGCCTCCTCCCCCCGGAGCCTGGGGGCGGCCGGGGGCTTGGAGGAGGAGGAGGCGGGGAGGGAGAGGGAGGAGGAGGAGGAGGAGGAGGAGGAGGAGGAGGAGGAGGGCGGGGGGAAGGGGTAGGGCGGCAGGCGGGAGGGAGAGCCGGACACCCCCGGGAGCGGGTAGGAGGAGGCGGTCCCGGCCGGGCCCGCGTTGAGGTAGTGGGCGGCGGGCAGGGCCTGGACGTAGCCGGAGGTGGAGGTGGAGTGGGAGGAGGAGGAGGAGGAGGAGGAGGAGGAGTAGGCCTTGACCGAGGGGGAGGGGGCGAGGGAGGCCGAGGAGGTGGAGGTGGAGGGCGGCGAGAAGGCCCGAGCGCTCAGGCCTGAGGCCTGGTTGGCGCCGTGAGGCCCGGCCGGCAGGTAGGCCGCAGGCCTGGCCCCGCCCGCCGCCGGGGGGCAGGAGTGAGGGTGAGGTGGGGGTGGGAGGGGAGGGGGAGGGGGAGGTGGGGGGGGAGGTGGGGGGGGAGGAGGCGGCGGGGGTTGTTGCGGTGGGCTTGGGTGGGTGGGGGGCTGGGGGTGTGCCGGGCGGGCGTAGTGCCAGGCCGGGGAGGCCCCCTGAGGGGGCAGGGCGGGGAAATGGAGCGGGTGGGCCGGGGAGGGGGAGGAGGAGGAGGAGGAGGAGGAGGAGGAGGAGGAGGAGGAGGGGGGGGGGTTGGGCGGCAGCGGGTGGGCGGCCGCGGGCGACGAGGGGTTGGCGGGAGGAGGTGGGGCGGTGGCGGTGGCGGGGGCGAAGCGGGCGGGCCCGGGGGCCTGGTGGGCGCTCACCGGCGGGGCCGGCGGGTGACCCGCCGCCTGCGCCATCAGCGGCAGGGCGGGCGCGGGGGCCTGGCAGGGGAGGGGCGACGGGTGGGCGAGCGGCTTGAGGGCGGGGGGCGGGGGCAGGCGGGCGGTGAAAGGGGGTCCGTCGCCGGGCCTCGGGCACGGGTAGGCCCGAGACGGGCCGGAGGAGGAGGCGGCGGCCGGGGAGGCGGGGGCGGGGGCGTGGGCGGGCCAAGGAGGGGCGGAGGGAGGCGGCCGCGGGGGGCCGAGGTCCTGGACCTGGCCCTGAGGCTGACGCAGGCCCGAGGTGGAGGCGGCGGCGGTGGTCGTGGTGGTGGTGGTGGTGGTGGTGGTGGTGGTGGTGGAGGAGGAGGGGGAGGAGGAGGAGGAGGGGGAGGAGGAGGAGGAGGAGGAGGAGGAGGAGGGGGAGGAGGAGGAGGTGGAGGAGGAGGGCTCAGCGGGCAGTGGGCTGCCGGCCAAGGGGCCCAGCGGGCACTGGGAGGCGGAGGAGTCGGAGTCGCTGTCCGCCCCGCAGGGGCTGGCGATGCTGGGCGAGGTGCTCCGGTTGTCCTGGTCGATGTCCCGCGGGTCGCTGCTGTTGTCCTCGTTCAGGCTGTTGCTGTCCAGACTGTCCAGGTCTGAGGGCGACAGGGGCTGGATGAATTCCTGCAGTAGGGAGTGGGGAGGGATGGGGGAGAAGAGAGGGAGAGTGAGAACAGGGACAGCGCAGGGTTAGATACAGAGTAAAGCTCCGTCTACACCGTCCCCCATCAAACACTCCCAGGACAGGTACAGCACGGGGTTAGATACAGAGTAGAGCTCCCTCTACACTGTCCCCATCAAACACTCCCAGGACAGGTACAGCACGGGGTTAGATACAGAGTAAATCTCCCTCTACACTGTCCCCATCAAACACACCCAAGACAGGTACAGCACGGGGTTAGATACAGAGTAAATCTCCCTCTACACCGTCCCCATCAAACACTCCCAGGACAGGTACAGCACGGGGTTAGATACAGAGTCAATCTCCCTCTACAAAGTCCCCATCAAACATGTTCCAGCGTCTACGTGTCTGCCCATTGGACCATCCCGTCTATCAGACTCACCGGCATCTTCATCCTCTTGTGGTTTGCGCATTCTGTCCGCTCATCCTCAGTCTGCGTTCGCTCTCGGAGGCTCCTCACCACTTTCAGGTCCAAAGCTGGGTCGACCTGCAAAAATTTGGAGAGGCGCCCGCTCCATTAGGCCGGTGGTCTGAATGCTCGGCTGATTATCAACGACTTCGGTAAAATCCCTCCAGCACGTTAAAATGTGGCTCGGTTACTTGAGGGGGTCCTTTCTCGGGATGGGTCTGGGCACCGAAACCACGAGAGGAGGTACTAGGGACAGGCAAGGATATCGGTTTTAAGGGAGGCCTCAAAGGAAAAGAGGGAGAGAGCGAGCATGGAATAGAGAGAGAGAGGAGAGGTTCAGCGAGGGAGTTCCAGAGTTTAGGGCCCCCAGGCAGATGAAGGCCCGGCCGCCAATGGAAGAGCGATGGGAATCGGGGGAGATTTGATGGGCCAGAATAGGAGCGGCGCAGGGTCATAGGAGGTTACATAGATAGGGAGGGGTGTAGGGACTGGAGGAGGTTACAGAGATAGGGAGGGGTGTAGGGACTGGAGGAGGTTACAGAGATAGGGAGGGGTGTAGCGGCTGGAGGAGGTTACAGAGATAGGGAGGGTTGTAGGGGCTGGAGGAGGTTACAGAGATAGGGAGGGGTGTAGGGGCTGGAGGAGGTTACAGAGATAGGGAGGGGTGTAGGTGCTGGAGGACTTTACAGAGATAAGGAGGGGTGTAGGGTCTGGAAGAGGTTACGGAGATAGGGAGGTTTGTAGGGTCTTGAGGAGGTTACAGAGATAGGGAGGGGTGTAGGGGCTGGAGGAGGTTACAGAGATAAGGAGGGGTGTAGGGGCTGGAAGAGGTTACAGAGATAGGGAGGGTTGTAGGGGCTGGAGGAGGTTACAGAGATAGAGAGTGTTGAAGGTGGATGGAGGAGGTTACAGAGATAGGGAGTGTTGTAAGGGTTGGAGGAGGTTACGGAGATAGGGAGGTTTGTAGGGTCTTGAGGAGGTTACAGAGATAGGGAGGGTTGTAGGGGCTGGAGGAGGTTACAGAGATAGGGAGGGGTGTAGGGGCTGGAGGAGGGTACAGAGATATGGAGGGGTGTAGGTGCTGGAGGAGGTCACGGAGATAGGGAGGTTTGTAGGGTCTTGAGGAGGTTACAGAGATAGGGAGGGTTGTAGGTGCTGGAGGAGGTTATGGAGATAGGGAGGTTTATAGGGTCTTGAGGAGGTTACAGAGATAGGGAGGGTTGTAGGGGCTGGAGGAGGTTACAGAGATAGTGAGGGGTGTAGGGGCTGGAGGAGGTTACAGAGATAGGGAGTGGTCTTGGGGTTAGAGGAATTTACAGAGATAGGGAGGGGTGTAGGGACTGGAGGAGGTTACAGAGATAGGGAGGGGAGTAGGGGCTGGAGGAGGGTACAGAGATATGGAGGGGTGTAGGTGCTGGAGGAGGTCACGGAGATAGGGAGGTTTGTAGGGTCTTGAGGAGGTTACAGAGATAGGGAGGGTTGTAGGTGCTGGAGGAGGTTATGGAGATAGGGAGGTTTATAGGGTCTTGAGGAGGTTACAGAGATAGGGAGGGTTGTAGGGGCTGGAGGAGGTTACAGAGATAGTGAGGGGTGTAGGGGCTGGAGGAGGTTACAGAGATAGGGAGTGGTCTTGGGGTTAGAGGAATTTACAGAGATAGGGAGGGGTGTAGGGACTGGAGGAGGTTACAGAGATAGGGAGGGGTGTAGGGGCTGGAGGAGGTTACACAGATAGGGAGGGGTGTAGCAGGTGGAGGAGGTTACAGAGATAGGGAGGGGTGTAGGGGCTGGAGGAGGTTACAGAGATAGGGAGGGGTGTAGGGGCTGGAGGAGGTTACAGAGATAGGGAGGGGTGTAGGGGCTGGAGGTGGTTACAGAGATAGGGAGGGGTGTAGGGGCTGGAGGAGGTAACAGAGTTAGGGAGGGTTGTAGGGGCTGGAGGAGGTTACAGAGATAGGGAGAGGTGTAGGGGCTGGAGGAGGTTACAGAGTTAGGGACGGGTGTAGGGGCTGTAGGAGGTAACAGAGATAGGGAGGTGTGTAGGGGCTGGAGGAGGGTTACAGAGATAGGGAGGGTTGTAGGGGCGGGAGGAGGTTAGAGAGATAGGGAGGGGTGTAGGGGCTGGAGGAGGTTACAGAGATAGGGAGGGTTGTAGGGGCTGGAGGAGGTTACAGAGATAGGGAGGGGTGTAGGGGCTGGAGTAGGATACAGAGATAGGGAGGGGTGTAGGGGGTGGAGGAGGTTACAGAGATAGGGAGGGGTTTAGGGGCTGTAGGAGGTTACAGAGATAAGGAGGTGTGTAGGGGCTGGAGGAGGTTACAGAGATAGGGAGGGGTGTAGGGGCTGGAGGAGGTTACAGAGATAGGGAGGGGTGTATGGGCTGGAGGAGGTTAAAGAGATAGGGAGGGTTGTAGGGGCTGGAGGAGGTTACAGAGCTAGGGAGGGGTGTAGGGGCTGGAGGAGTTTACAGAGATAAGGAGGGTTTGAGGGGCTGGAGGAGGTTACAGAGGTAGGGAGGGTGTAGGGACTGGAGGAGGTCACAGAGATAGGGAGGGTTGTAGGCGCTGGCGGAGGTTACAGAGATAGAGAGGAGTGTGGGGGCTGGAGGAGGTTACAGAGATAGGGAGGGGTGTAGGGTCAGGAGGAGGTTACAGAGATAGGGAGGGGTGTAGGGGCTGGAGGAGGTTACAGAGAAAGGGAGGGGTGTAGGGTCTGGAGGAGGTTACAGAGATAGGGAGGGGTGTAGGGGCCAGAGGAGGTTTACAGAGATAGCGAGGGGTGTAGGGGCTGGATGAGGTTAGAGAGATAGGGAGGGTTGTAGGGGGCTGGAGGGGGTTACAGAGATAGGGAGGGTGTAGGGGCTGGAGGAGGTTACAGAGATAGGGAGGGGTGTAGGGGACTGGAGGAGGTTACAGAAATAGGGAGGTTTGTAGGGGCTGGAGGAGGTTACAGAGATAGGGAGGGGTGTATGTGCTGGAGGAGGTTACAGAGCTAGGGAGGTGTGTAGGGGTTGGAGGAGGTTACAGAGATAGGGAGGGGTGTAGTGTGTGGAGGAGGTTACAGAGATATGGAGGGGTGTGGGGGATGGAGGAGGTTACAGAGATAGGGAGGAGTTTAGGGGCTGTAGGAGGTTACAGAGATAGGGATGTGTGTAGGGGCTGGAGGAGGTTACAGAGATAAGGAGGGGTGTAGGGGCTGGAGGAGGTTACAGAGATAAGGAGGGGTGTAGGGGCTGGAGGAGGTTACAGAGATAGGGAGGGGTGTGCGGATTGGAAGAGTTTACAGAGATAGGGAGGGGTGTAGGGGCTGGAGGAGGTTACAGAGATAAGGAGGGGTGTAGGGGCTGGAGGAGGTTACAGAGATAAGGAGGGGTGTAGGGGCTGGAGGAGGTTACAGAGATAGGGAGGGGTGTGGGGATTGGAAGAGTTTACAGAGATAGGGAGGGGTGTAGGGGCTCGAGGAGGTTAAATAGATAAGGAGGTTTTGAGGGGCTGGAGGAGGTTACAGAGGTAGGGAGGGTGTAGGGACTGGAGGAGGTCACAGAGATAGCTAGGGTTGTAGGCGCTGGCGGAGGTTACAGAGATAGAGAGGGGTGTGGAGGCTGGAGGAGGTTACAGAGATAGGGAGGGGTGTAGGTGCTGGAGGAAGTTACAGAGATAGGGAGGGGTGTAGGGTCAGGAGGAGGTTACAGAGATAGGGAGGGGTGTAGGGGCTGGAGGAATTAAGAGAGATAGGGAGGGGTGTACAGGCTGGAGGAGGTTACAGAGAAAGGGAGGGGTGTAGGGTCTGCAGGAGGTTACAGAGATAGGGAGGGGTGTAGGGTCCGGAGGAGGTTTACAGAGATAGGGATGGGTGTATGTGCTGGAGGAGGTTACAGAGATAGGGAGTGGTGTAGGTGTTGGAGGAGGTTACAGAGATAGGGAGGGGTGTATGTGCTGGAGGAGGTTACAGAGATAGGGAGGGGTGTAGGGGCTGGAGGAGGTTACGGAGATAGGGAGGGTTGTAGGGCTTGGAGGCGGTTACAGAGATAGGGAGGGTTGTAAGGGCTGGAGGAGGTTACAGAGATAGGGTGGGGTGTAGGGGCTGGATGAGGTTACAGAGTTAGGGAGGGGTGTAGGGTCTGTAGGAGGTTACAGAGATAGGGAGGGGTGTAGGGGCTGGAGGAATTTACAGAGATAGGGAGGGGTGTAGGGGGCTGGAGGAGGGTTACAGAGATAGGGAGGGGTGTAGACGCCGGAGGATGTTACAGAGATAGGGAGTGGTGTTGGGGCTGGTGGAGGTGAAAGAGATAGGGAGGTGTGTAGGGGCTGGAGGATTTTACAGAGATATGGAGGGGTGTAGGGGCTGGAGGAGGTTACAGAGATAGGGAGGGGTTTAGGGGCTGGAGGAGGTTACAGAGATAAGGAGGTGTGTAGGGGCTGGAGGAGGTTACAGAGATAGGGAGGGGTGTAGGGGCTGGAGGAGGTTACAGAGATAGGGAGGGGTGTATGGGCTGGAGGAGGTTAAAGAGATAGGGAGGGTTGTAGGGGCTGGAGGAGGTTACAGAGCTAGGGAGGGGTGTAGGGGCTGGAGGAGTTTACAGAGATAAGGAGGGTTTGAGGGGCTGGAGGAGGTTACAGAGGTAGGGAGGGTGTAGGGACTGGAGGAGGTCACAGAGATAGGGAGGGTTCTAGGCGCTGGCGGAGGTTACAGAGATAGAGAGGAGTGTGGGGGCTGGAGGAGGTTACAGAGATAGGGAGGGGTGTAGGGTCAGGAGGAGGTTACAGAGATAGGGAGGGGTGTAGGGGCTGGAGGAGGTTACAGAGAAAGGGAGGGGTGTAGGGTCTGGAGGAGGTTACAGAGATAGGGAGGGGTGTAGGGGCCAGAGGAGGTTTACAGAGATAGCGAGGGGTGTAGGGGCTGGAGGAGGTTAGAGAGATAGGGAGGGTTGTAGGGGGCTGGAGGGGGTTACAGAGATAGGGAGGGTGTAGGGGCTGGAGGAGGTTACAGAGATAGGGAGGGGTGTAGGGGACTGGAGGAGGTTACAGAAATAGGGAGGTTTGTAGGGGCTGGAGGAGGTTACAGAGATAGGGAGGGGTGTATGTGCTGGAGGAGGTTACAGAGCTAGGGAGGGGTGTAGGGGTTGGAGGAGGTTACAGAGATAGGGAGGGGTGTAGTGTGTGGAGGAGGTTACAGAGATATGGAGGGGTGTGGGGGCTGTAGGAGGTTACAGAGATAGGGATGTGTGTAGGGGCTGGAGGAGGTTACAGAGATAAGGAGGGGTGTAGGGGCTGGAGGAGGTTACAGAGATAAGGAGGGGTGTAGGGGCTGGAGGAGGTTACAGAGATAAGGAGGGGTGTAGGGGCTGGAGGAGGTTACAGAGATAGGGAGGGGTGGGCGGATTGGAAGAGTTTACAGAGATAGGGAGGGGTGTAGGGGCTGGAGGAGGTTACAGAGATAAGGAGGGGTGTAGGGGCTGGAGGAGGTTACAGAGATAAGGAGGGGTGTAGGGGCTGGAGGAGGTTACAGAGATAGGGAGGGGTGTGGGGATTGGAAGAGTTTACAGAGATAGGGAGGGGTGTAGGGGCTCGAGGAGGTTAAATAGATAAGGAGGTTTTGAGGGGCTGGAGGAGGTTACAGAGGTAGGGAGGGTGTAGGGACTGGAGGAGGTCACAGAGATAGGGAGGGTTGTAGGCGCTGGCGGAGGTTACAGAGATAGAGAGGGGTGTGGAGGCTGGAGGAGGTTACAGAGATAGGGAGGGGTGTAGGTGCTGGAGGAAGTTACAGAGATAGGGAGGGGTGTAGGGTCAGGAGGAGGTTACAGAGATAGGGAGGGGTGTAGGGTGTGGAGGAATTAAGAGAGATAGGGAGGGGTGTACAGGCTGGAGGAGGTTACAGAGAAAGGGAGGGGTGTAGGGTCTGCAGGAGGTTACAGAGATAGGGAGGGGTGTAGGGTCCGGAGGAGGTTTACAGAGATAGGGAGGGGTGTATGTGCTGGAGGAGGTTACAGAGATAGGGAGTGGTGTAGGTGTTGGAGGAGGTTACAGAGATAGGGAGGGGTATATGTGCTGGAGGAGGTTACAGAGATAGGGAGGGGTGTAGGGGCTGGAGGAGGTTACGGAGATAGGGAGGGTTGTAGGGCTTGGAGGCGGTTACAGAGATAGGGAGGGTTGTAAGGGCTGGAGGAGGTTACAGAGATAGGGTGGGGTGTAGGGGCTGGATGAGGTTACAGAGTTAGGGAGGGGTGTAGGGTCTGTAGGAGGTTACAGAGATAGGGAGGGGTGTAGGGGCTGGAGGAATTTACAGAGATAGGGAGGGGTGTAGGGGGCTGGAGGAGGGTTACAGAGATAGGGAGGGGTGTAGGCGCCGGAGGATGTTACAGAGATAGGGAGTGGTGTTGGGGCTGGTGGAGGTGAAAGAGATAGGGAGGTGTGTAGGGGCTGGAGGATTTTACAGAGATATGGAGGGGTGTAGGGGCTGGAGGAGGTTACAGAGATAGGGAGGGGTTTAGGGGCTGGAGGAGGTTACAGAGATAGGGAGGGGTTTAGGGGCTGGAGGAGGTTACAGAGATAGGGAGGGGTTTAGGGGCTGGAGGAGGTTACAGAGATAGTGAGGGGTTTAGGGGCTGGAGGAGGTTACAGAGATAGGGAGGGGTGTAGGAGCTGGAGGAGGTTACAGAGATAGGGAGGGGTTTAGGGGCTGGAGGAGGTTACAGAGATAGGGAGGGGTTTAGGGGCTGGAGGAGGTTACAGAGATAGGGAGGGGTGTAGGAGCTGGAGGAGGTTACAGAGATAGGGAGGGTTGTAGGGCTTGGAGGAGGTTACAGAGATAGGGAGGGATGTAGGCGCTGGAGGATGTTACAGAGATAGGGAGGGGTGTAGGGTCAGGAGGAGGTTACAGAGATAGGAAGGGGTGCAGGGTGTGGAGGAATTAAGAGAGATAGGGAGGGGTGTAGGGGCTGGAGGAGGTTACAGAGAAAGGGAGGGGTGTAGGGTCTGGAGGAGGTTACAGCGATAGGGAGGGGTGTAGGGGCCGGTGGAGGTTTACAGAGATAGCGAGGGGTGTAGGGGCTGGAGGAGGTTAGAGAGATAGGGAGGGTTGTAGGGGGCTGGAGGGGGTTACAGGGATAGGGAGGGTGTAGGGGCTGGAGGAGGTTACAGAGATAGGGAGGGGTGTAGGGGCTGGAGGAGGTTACAGAGATAGGGAGGGGTGTATGTGCTGGAGGAGGTTACAGAGCTAGGGAGGGGTGTAGGGGCTGGAGGAGGTTACAGAGATAGGGAGGGTTGTAGGGCTTGGAGGAGGTTACAGAGATAGGGAGGGTTGTAAGGGCTGGAGGAGGTTACAGAGTTAGGGAGGGGTGTAGGCGCCAGAGGAGGTTACAGAGATAGGGAGGGTTGCAGGAGCTGGAGGAGGTTACGGATATAGGGATGGGTGTAGGGGCTGGAGGAGGTTACAGAGATAGGGAGGGGTGTAGGGGCTGGAGGAGGTTACAGAGATAGGGAGGGGTGTAGGCGCCAGAGGAGGTTACAGAGATAGGGAGGGTTGCAGGAGCTGGAGGAGGTTACGGATATAGGGATGGGTGTAGGGGTTGGAGGAGGTTACAGAGATAGGGAGGGGTGTAGAGGCTGGAGGAGTTTACAGAGATAGGGAGGGGTGTTGGGGCTGGAGGAGGTTACATAGATAGGGAGGGGTGTAGGCGCCGGAGGAGGTTACAGAGTGAGGGAGTGGTGTAGTTGCTGGAGGAGGTTACAGAGATAGGGAGGTGTGTAGGGGCTGGAGGATTTTACAGAGATATGGAGGGGTTTAGGGGCTGGAGGAGGTTACAGAGATAGGGAGGTGTGTAGGGGCTCGAGGAGGTTACAGAGATAGGGAGGGGTGTAGGGGCTGGAGGAGGTTACAGAGATAGGGAGGGGTGTAGGGGCTGGAGGAGGTTACAGAGATAGGGAGGGGTGTTGGGGCTCGAGGAGGTTACAGAGATAGGGAGGGGTGTGAGGGCTGGAGGAGGTTACACAGATAGGGAGGTGTGTAGGGAATGGCGGAGGTTACAGAGATAGGGAGGGGTGTAGGGACTGGAGGAGGTTACAGTGATAGGGAGGGTTGTAGGGGCTGGAGGAGGTTACAGAGATAGGGAGGGGTGTAGGGTCTGGAGGAGGTTACAGAGATAGGGAAGGGTGTAGGTTCTGGAGGAAGTTACAGAGATAGGGAGGTGTTTAGGGGGCAGGAGGAGGTTACGGAGATAGGGAGGGTTGTAGGGCTTGGAGGAGGTTACAGAGATAGGGAGGGGTGTATGTGCTGGAGGAGGTTACAGAGATAGGGAGGGGTGTAGGGTCTGGAGGAAGTTACAGAGATAGGGAGGTGTTTAGGGGGCAGGAGGAGGTTACAGAGATAGGGATGGGTGTATGTGCTGGAGGAGGTTACAGAGATAGGGAGGGGTGTAGGGGCTGGAGGAGGTTACAGAAATAGGGAGGGTTGTAGGGCTTGGAGGAGGTTACAGAGATAGGGAGGGGTTTAGGGGCTGGAGGAGGTTACAGAGATGGGGAGGGGTGTAGGGGCTGGAGGAGGTTACAGAGATCGCGAGGGTGGTAGGGGGCTGGAGAAGGTTACGGAGATAGGGAGGTTTGTAGGGCTTGTAGGCGGTTACAGAGATAGGGAGGGTTGTAAGGGCTGGAGGAGGTTACCGAGATAGGGTGGGGTGTAGGGGCTGGAGGAGGTTACAGAGATAGGGAGGGGTGTAGGCGCCAGAGGAGGTTACAGAGATAGGCAGGGTTGCAGGAGCTGGAGGAGGTTACGGATATAGGGATGGGTGTAGGGGCTGGAGGAGGTTACAGAGATAGGGAGGGGTGTAGGGGTTTGGAGGAGTTTACAGAGATAGGGAGGGGTGTTGGGGCTGGAGGAGGTTACATAGATAGGGAGGGGTGTAGGCACCGGAGGAGGTTACAGAGATAGGGAGTGGTGTAGTTGCTGGAGGAGGTTACAGAGATCGCGAGGGTGGTAGGGGGCTGGAGAAGGTTACGGAGATAGGGAGGGTTGTAGGGCTTGTAGGCGGTTACAGAGATAGGGAGGGTTGTAAGGGCTGGAGGTGTTTACAGAGATAGGGTGGGGTGTAGGGGCTGGAGGAGGTTACAGAGATAGGGAGGGGTGTAGGCGCCAGAGGAGGTTACAGAGATAGGGAGGGTTGCAGGAGCTGGAGGAGGTTACGGATATAGGGATGGGTGTAGGGGCTGGAGGAGGTTACATAGATAGGGAGGGGTGTAGGGACTGGAGGAGGTTACAGAGATAGGGAGGGGTGTAGGGGCTGGAGGAGTTTACAGAGATAGGGAGGGGTGTTGGGGCTGGAGGAGGTTACATAGATAGGGAGGGGTGTAGGCGCTGGAGGAGGTTACAGAGGTAGGGAGTGGTGTAGTTGCTGGAGGAGGTTACAGAGATAGGGAGGTGTGTAGGGGCTGGAGGATTTTACAGAGATATGGATGGGTGTAGGTGCTGGAGGAGGTTACAGAGATATGGAGGGGTGTAGGGGCTGGAGGAGGTTACAGAGATGGGGAGGGTTGTAGGGCTTGGAGGAGGTTACAGAGATAGGGAGGGGTGTAGGGGCTGGAGGAGGTTACAGAAATAGGGAGGGGTGTAGGGGCTCGAGGAGGTTACAGAGATAGGGAGGGGTGTAGGGGCTGGAGGAGGTTACAGAGATAGGGTGGTGTGTAGTGAATGGCGGAGGTTACAGAGATAGGGAGTGGTGTAGGGTCTGGAGGAGGTTACAGAGATAGGGAGGGGTGTAGGGGCTCGAGGAGGTTACAGAGATAGGGAGGGGTGTAGGGACTGGAGGAGGTTAAAGAGATAGCGAGGGTTGTAGGGGGCTGGAGGAGGTTACAGAGATAGGGAGGGATGTAGATGCTGGAGGAGGTTACAGAGATAGGGATGGGTGTAGGGGCTGGAGGAGGTTACAGAGATAGGGTGGGGTGCAGGGGCTGGAGGAGGTTACAGAGATAGGGAGGGATGTAGGGGCTGGAGGAGGTTACAGAGATAGCGAGGGTGGTAGGGGGCTGGAGGATGTTACGGAGATAGGGAGAGTTGGAGGGCTTGGAGGCGGTTACAGAGATAGGGAGGGTTGTAGAGGCTGGAGGAGGTTACAGAGCTTGGGAGTAGTTTAGGGGCTGGCGGAGGTTACAGAGATAGGGAGGGGTGTAGGGGCTGGAGGAGGTTACAGAAATAGGGAGGGGTGTAGGGGCTGGAGGAGGTTACGGAGATAGGGAGGGTTGTAGGGCTTGGAGGCGGTTACAGAGATAGGGAGTGTTGTAGAGGCTGGAGGAGGTTACAGAGATAGGGAGTGGTGTCGGGGCTGGAGGCGGTTACTGAGTTAGGGAGGTGTGTAGGGGCTGGAGGATGTTACAGAGATTGGGTTGGGTGTAGGAATTGGAAGAGTTTACAGAGATAGGGAGGGGTGTAGGGGCTGGAGGAGGTTACAGAGATAGGGAGTGTTGCAGAGGCTGGAGGAGGTTACATAGATAGGGAGGGGTGTAGGCGCCGGAGGAGGTTACAGAGAAAGGGAGGTGTGTAGGGGCTGGAGAATGTTAGAGAGATAGGGAGGGGTGTAGGGGCTGGAGGATGTTACAGAGATAAGGAGTGGTGTAGGGGCTGGAGGAGGTTACAGAGATAGGGATGTGTGTAGGGGCTGGAGGATGTTACAGAGATAAGGAGTGGTGTAGGGGCTGGAGGAGGTTACAGAGATAGGGAGGGGTGTTGGGGCTGGAGGAGGTTACAGAGATAGGGAGGGGTGTAGGGGCTGGAGGAGGTTACAGAGATAGGGAGGGTTGTAGGGGCTGGAGGAGGTTACAGAGATAGGGAGGGGTGTAGGGGCTGGAGGATGTTACAGATATAGGGAGGGTTGTCGGGGCTGCAGGAGGTTACAGAGATAGGGAGGGTTGTAGGGCTTGGAGGAGGTTACAGAGATAGGGAGGTGTGTAGGGGCTGGAGGAGGTTACAGAGATAGGGAGGGGTGTAGGGGCTCGAGGAGGTTACAGAGATAGGGAGGGGTGTGAGCGCTGGAGGAGGTTATAGAGATAGGGAGGTGTGCAGGGACTGGCGGAGGTTACAGAGATAGGAAGTTGTGTAGGGGTCTGGAGAAGGTTACAGAGATAGGGAGGGATGTAGATGCTGGAGGAGGTTACAGAGATAGGGAGGTATTTAGGGGCTGGAGGAGGTTACAGAGATATCGAGGGTGGTTGGGGGCTGGAGGATGTTACGGAGATAGGGAGAGTTGTAGGGCTTGGAGGCAGTTACAGGGATAGGGAGGATTGTAGGGGCTGGAGGAGGTTACAGAGATAGGGAGGGGTATTGGGGCTGGAGGAGGTTACAGAGATAGGGAGGTGTATAGGGGCTGGAGGATTTTACAGAGATAGGGAGGGGTGTAGGGGCTGGAGGAGGTTACAGAGATAGGGAGTGTTGTATGGGCTGGAGGAGGTTACAGAGATAGGGAGGTGTGTAGGTGCTGGAGGAGGTTACAGAGATAGGGAGGTGTATAGGGGCTGGAGGATTTTACAGAGATAGGGAGGGGTGTAGGGGCTGGAGGAGGTTACAGAGATAGGGAGGGTTGTAGAGGCTGGAGGAGGTTACAGAGATAGGGAGGTGTGTAGGTGCTGGAGGAGGTTACAGACATAGGGAGGGGTTTAGGGGCTGGAGGAGGTTACAGAGATATGGAGGTGTGTAGGGAGTGGAGGAGGTTACAGAGATAGGGAGGGGTGTAGGGATTGGAAGAGTTTACAGAGATAGGGAGGGGTGTAGGGTCTGGAGGAGGTTACAGAGATGGGGAGTGTTGTAGGGGCTCGAGGAGGTTACAGAGATAAGGAGGGTTTGAGGGGCTGGAGGAGGTTACAGAGGTAGGTAGGGTGTAGGGACTGGAGGAGGTCACAGAGATAGGGAGGTTTGTAGGGGCTGGCAGAGGTTACAGAGATAGGGAGTGGTGTCGGGGCTGGAGGGGTTTACTGAGTTAGGGGGGTGTGTAGGGGCTGGAGGAAGTTACAGAGATAGGGAGGTGTGTAGGGGCTGGAGGATGTTACAGAGATAGGGAGGGGTGTAGGAATAGGAAGAGTTTACAGAGATAGGGAGGGGTGTAGGGGCTGGAGGAGGTTACAGAGATGGGGAGGGGTGTGGGGGCTGGAGGAGGTTACAGAGATGGGGAGGAATGTAGGGGCTGGAGGAGGTTACAGAGATAGGGAGGGGTGTAGGGGCTGGAGGAGGTTACAGAGATGGGGAGGGGTGTGGGGGCTGGAGGAGGTTACAGAGATGGGGAGGAATGTAGGGGCTGGAGGAGGTTACATAGATAGGGAGGGGTGTAGAGGCTGGAGGAGGTTACAGAGATAGGGAGGTGTGTAGAGGGGAGTGAGCTCCCGAGGGACAATCCGATCGACCCCACTCCTGTCGCCCACCAAGCCATCAGTAACCCAACCAAACCCCCCCAGACAACGCGCCCAACGCCGATCCCCGACCTCTGACCTTGAGCTGCGGCTTCCCATGCTCGTTCTTGCTGTCGGTGCTGGAGGAGCTGACCGCCCCAGGGGACACACGACCCCGGCCTCGAGGCTCCTCGCTGGACCGGGAGGAGGTCCGGGGCTCGGGGCTGGAGTTGGTCTTCCTCCTGGATCCTCGGAGGGTCGAGATCTGAGGGGCAGGGGTCAAAGAGACAGGTCAGTGCATCGGTCCCTAACCCCCGTGCTGTACCTGTCCCTGGGAGCGTTTGATGGGGACAGTGTAGAGGGAGCTTTACTCTGTATCTAACCCCGTGCTGCATCTGTCCTGGAGAGTTTAATGGGGACGGTGTAGAGGGAGGTGTTCTCTGTATGTCACCCCATGCTGTACCTGTCCTGGGAGTGTTCAATGGGGACAGTGTAGAGGGAGATTTACTCTGTATCTAACCCCGTGCTGTACCTGTCCTGGGAGAGTTCAATGGGGACAGTGTAGAGGGAGATTTACTCTGTATCTAACCAAGAACAGTACCTGTCCTGGGAGTGTTTGATGGGGACAGTGTAGAGGAAGCTTTACTCTGTATCTAACCCCGTGCTGTACCTGTCCTGTGAGTGTTTGATGGGGCCAGTATAGAGGGAGCTTTACTCTGTATCTAACCCCGTGCTGTACCTGTCCTGGGAGTGTTTGATGGGGACGGTGTAGAGGGAGATTTACTCTGTATCTAACCCTGTGCTGTACCTGTCGTGGGAGTGTTTGATGGGGACGGTGTAGATGGAGATTTACTCTGTATCTAGCCCCGTGCTGTACCTGTCCTAGGAGTGTTTGATGGGGACAGTTTAGAGGGAGCTTTACTCTGTATCTAAGCCCATGCTGTTCCCCTCTTGGGACGGTTAGATTGGGAGGTTGTAGAGGGAAGTTTAATCTGTATCTAAGTCCATTCTGTACCTTTCCTGGGAGTGTTTGAGGCCTAGAGGGAGCTTTACTCTGTATCTAACCCCGTGCTCTACCTGTCCTGGGAGTGTTTGATGGGGACAGTGTAGAGGGAGATTTACTCTGTATCTAACCCCGTGCTGTACCTGTCCTGGGTGTGTTTAGTGGGGACAGTGTAGAGGGAGATTTACTCTGTATCTAACCCCGTGCTGTACCTGTCCTGGGAGTGTTTGAAGGGGACAGTGTAGAGGGAGATTTACTCTGTATCTAACCCTGTGCTGTACCTGTCCTGGGAGTGTTTGATGGGGACGGTGTAGAGGGAGCTTTACTCTGTATCTAACCGAGAGCAGTATCTGTCCTGGGAGTGTTTCATTGTGATGGTATAGAGGCAGATTTATTCTGTTTCGAACCCCGTGTGGTACCTGTCTTGGGAGTGTTGGATGGGGACGTTGTAGAGGGAGCTTTACTCTGTATCTAACCCCGTGCTGTACCTGTCCTGGGAGTGTTTGATGGGGACAGTGTAGAGGGAGATTTACTCTGTATCTAACCCCGTGCTGTACCTGCCCTGGGAGTGTTTGATGGGGACAGTGTAGAGGGAGATTTACTCTGTATCTAACCCCGTGCTGTACCTGTCCTGGGAGTGTTTGATGGGGACAGTGTAGAGGGAGATTTACTCTGTATCTAACCCCGTGCTGTACCTGTCCTGGGAGTGTTTGATGGGGACAGTGTAGAGGGAGATTTACTCTGTATCTAACCCCGTGCTGTACCTGTCCTGGGAGTGTTTTATGGGGACAGTGCAGAGGGAGATTTAATCTGTATTTAACCCCGTGCTGTACCTGTCCTGGGAGTGTTTGATGGGGACAATGTAGAGGTAGCTTTACTCTGTATCTAACCCCGTGCTGTACCTGTCCTGGGTGTGTTTGATGGGTTCAGTCTAGAGGGAGATTTACTCTGTATCTAACCCCGTGCTGTACCTGTCCTGGGAGTGTTTGATTGGGAAGTTGTTTAGGGAGATTTAATCCAAATCTAACCTGATTCTCAACCTGACCTGGGAGTGTTTGATGGGGACAGTGTAGAGGGAGATTTACTCTGTATCTAACCCCGAGATGTACCCGTCCTGGGAGTGTTTGATGGGGAAGGTGTAGAGGGAGATTTTCTCGGTATTTAACCCCGTGCTGTACCTGTCCTGGGAGTGTTTGATGGGGACAGAGTAGAGGGAGATTTTCTCGGTATTTAACCCCGTGCTGTCCCTGTCCTGGGAGTGTTTGATGTGGACAGTGTAGAGGGAGCTTTACTCTGTATCTAACCCCGTGCTGTACGGGTCCTGGGAGTGGTCGATGTGGAAAGTGTAGATGGAGCTTTAATCTGTATCTAACCACGTGCTGTACCTGTCCTGGGAGTGTTTGATGGGGACAGTGTAGAGGGATTTTTACTCTGTATCTAACCCCGTGCTGTACCTGTCCTGGGAGTGTTTGATGGGGACGGTGTAGAGGAAGCTTTACTCTGTATCTAACCCCGTGCTGTACCTGTCCTGGGAGTGTTTGATGGGGACGGTGTAGAGGGAGATTTACTCTGTATCTAACACCGTGCTGTACCTGTCCTGGGAGTGTTTGATAGGGACGGTGTAGAGGGAGCTTTACTCTGTATCTAACCCCGTGCTGTACCTGTCCTGGGAGTGTTTGATGGGGACAGTGTAGAGGGAGATTTACGCTGTATCTAACCCCGTGCTGTACCTGTCCTGGGAGTGTTTGATGGGGACAATGTAGAGTGAGCTTTACTCTGTATCTAACCCCGTGCTGTACCTGTCCTGGGAGTGTTTGATGGGGACAGTGTAGAGGGATTTTTACTCTGTATCTAACCTTGTGCTGTACCTGTCCTGGGAGAGTTTGATGGGGACGGTGTAGAGGGAGATTTACTCTGTATCTAACACCGTGCTGTACCTGTCCTGGGAGTGTTTGATAGGGACGGTGTAGAGGGAGCTTTACTCTGTATCTAACCCCGTGCTGTACCTGTCCTGGGAGTGTTTGATGCGGACAGTGTAGAGGGAGATTTACGCTGTATCTAACCCCGTGCTGTACCTGTCCTGGGAGTGTTTGATGGGGACAATGTAGAGTGAGCTTTACTCTGTATCTAACCCCGTGCTGTACCTGTCCTGGGAGTGTTTGATGGGGACTGTGTACAGGGAGCTTTACTCTGTATCTAGCCCCATGCTGTACCTGTCCTGGGAGTGTTTGATGGGGACAGTGTAGAGGGATTTTTACTCTGTATCTAACCTTGTGCTGTACCTGTCCTGGGAGAGTTTGATGGGGACAGTGTAGAGGGAGATTTACTCTGTATCTAACCCCGTGCTGTACCTGTCCTGGGAGTGTTTGATGGGGACAGTGTAGAGGGTTCTTTACTCTGTATCTAACCCTATGCTGTACCTGTCCTGGGAGTGTTTGATGGGGACAGTGTAGAGGGAGATTTACTCTGTATCTAATCCCGTGCTGTACCTGTCCTGGGAGTATTTGATGTGAAGGCGTAGAAGGAACTTTACACTATATCTAACCCCGTGCTGTACATGTCCTTAGAGTGTTTTTTTGGGAT
This sequence comes from Carcharodon carcharias, assembly GCF_017639515.1. Taxonomy (NCBI): domain Eukaryota; kingdom Metazoa; phylum Chordata; class Chondrichthyes; order Lamniformes; family Lamnidae; genus Carcharodon; species Carcharodon carcharias. The sequence goes on from NW_024470849.1 coordinate 701,650, forward strand.
GGTATAGAGGTAGATTTTTTCTGTTTCTAACCACGTGTTGTACCTGTCCTGGGAGTGTTTGATGTGGACAGGGTTGAGGGAGATTTACTCTGTATCTAGGCCTGTGCTGTACCTGTCCTGGGAGTGTTTGATGGGGACAGTGTAGAGGGAGATTTACGCTGTATCTAACCCCGTGCTGTACCTGTCCTGGGAGTGTTTGATGGGGACAATGTAGAGTGAGCTTTACTCTGTATCTAACCCCGTGCTGTACCTGTCCTGGGAGTGTTTGATGGGGACAGTGTAGAGGGATTTTTACTCTGTATCTAACCTTGTGCTGTACCTGTCCTGGGAGAGTTTGATGGGGACGGTGTAGAGGGAGATTTACTCTGTATCTAACACCGTGCTGTACCTGTCCTGGGAGTGTTTGATAGGGACGGTGTAGAGGGAGCTTTACTCTGTATCTAACCCCGTGCTGTACCTGTCCTGGGAGTGTTTGATGGGGACAGTGTAGAGGGAGATTTACGCTGTATCTAACCCCGTGCTGTACCTGTCCTGGGAGTGTTTGATGGGGACAATGTAGAGTGAGCTTTACTCTGTATCTAACCCCGTGCTGTACCTGTCCTGGGAGTGTTTGATGGGGACTGTGTACAGGGAGCTTTACTCTGTATCTAGCCCCATGCTGTACCTGTCCTGGGAGTGTTTGATGGGGACAGTGTAGAGGGATTTTTACTCTGTATCTAACCTTGTGCTGTACCTGTCCTGGGAGAGTTTGATGGGGACAGTGTAGAGGGAGATTTACTCTGTATCTAACCCCGTGCTGTACCTGTCCTGGGAGTGTTTGATGGGGACAGTGTAGAGGGTTCTTTACTCTGTATCTAACCCTATGCTGTACCTGTCCTGGGAGTGTTTGATGGGGACAGTGTAGAGGGAGATTTACTCTGTATCTAATCCCGTGCTGTACCTGTCCTGGGAGTATTTGATGTGAAGGCGTAGAAGGAACTTTACACTATATCTAACCCCGTGCTGTACATGTCCTTAGAGTGTTTTTTTGGGATGGTATAGAGGTAGATTTTTTCTGTTTCTAACCACGTGTTGTACCTGTCCTGGGAGTGTTTGATGTGGACAGGGTTGAGGGAGATTTACTCTGTATCTAGGCCTGTGGTGTACCTGTCCTGGGAGTGTTTGATGGGGACAGTGTACAGGGAGCTTTACTCTGTATCTAACCTCGTGCAGTACTTGTCCTGGGAGTGTTTGATGGGGACGGTGTAGAGGGAGCTTTACTCTGTATCTAACCCCGTGCTGTACCTGTCCTGGGAATGTTTGATGGGGAAAGTGTACAGGGAGCTTTACTCTGTATCTAACCTCGTGCAGTACTTGTCCTGGGAGTGTTTGATGGGGACGGTGTAGAGGGAGGTTTACTCTGTATCTAACCCCGTGCTGTACCTGTCCTGGGAGTGTTTGATGGGGACAGTGTAGAGGGATCTTTACTCTGTATCTAACCCTGGGCGCTACCTATCCTGGGAGGGTTTGATGAAGACAGTGTAGAGATGACTTTAATCTCTATCTATACCCGTGCTGTACCTATCCTGGGAGTGTTTGATGGGGATGGTGTAGAGGGAGCTTTACTCTGTATCTAACCCCGTGCTGTACCTGTCCTGGGAGTGTTTGATGGGGACGGTGTAGAGGGAGATTTACTCTGTATCTAACCCCGTGCTGTACCTGTCCTGGGAGTGTTTGATGGGGACGGTGTAGAGGGAGCTTTACTCTGTATCTAACCCCGTGCTGTAACTGTCCTGGGAGTGTTTGATGGGGACAGTGTAGAGGGAGATTTACTCTGTATCTAACCCCGAGATGTACCTGTCCTGGGAGTGTTTGATGGGGACAGTGTAGAGGGAGATTTACTCTGTATCTAACCCCGTGCTGTACCTGTCCTGGGAGTGTTTGATGGGGACGGTGTAGAGGGAGCTTTACTCTGTATCTAACCCCGTGCTGTACCTGTCCTGGGAGTGTTTGATGGGGACAGTGTAGAGGAAGCTTTACTCTGTATCTAACCCTGTGCTGTACCTGTCCTGGGAGTGTTTGATGGGGACAGTGTAGAGGGAGCTTTACTCTGTATCTAACCCCGTGCTGTACCTGTCCTGGGAGTGTTTGATGGGGACAGTGTAGAGGGAGATTTACTCTGTATCTAACCGAGAGCAGTATCTGTCCTGGGAGTGTTTCATTGTGATGGTATAGAGGCAGATTTATTCTGTTTCTAACCCCGTGCTGTACGTGTCTTGGGAGTGTTTGATGTGGACAGTCTAGATGGATCTTTGTTCTGTATCTAAACCCAGCTCTACATGTCCAGGGAATGTTTGAATGGGACAGTGTAGAGGGAGCTTTACTCTGTATCTAACCCCGTGCTGTACCTGTCCTGGGAGTGTTTGATGGGGACGGTGTAGAGGGAGCTTTACTCTGTATCTAACCCCGCGCTTTACCTGTCCTGGGAGTGTTTGATGGGGACGGTGTAGAGGGAGATTTACTCTGTATCTAACCCCGAGATGTACCTGTCCTGGGAGTGTTTGATGGGGACAGTGTAGAGGGATCTTTACTCTGTATCTAACCCCGTGCTGTACCTGTCCTGGGAGTGTTTGATGGGGACAGTGTAGAGGGAGATTTACTCTGTATCTAACCCCGTGCTGTACCTGTCCTGGGAGTGTTTGATGGGGACAGTCTAGATGGATCTTTGTTCTGTATCTAAACCCAGCTCTACATGTCCTGGGAGTGTTTGATGGGTCAGTGTAGAGGGACCTTAACTCTGCATCTAACCCCGTGGTGCAGATGTCCAGGGAATGTTTGAAAGGGACAGTGTGGAGGGAGCTTTACTCTGTATCTAACCCGTGCTGTACCTGTCCTGGGAGTGTTTGATCGGCACGGTTTAGAGTTAGCTTTACTCTATATCTAACACCGTGCTGTACATGTCCTCAGAGTGTTACTTTGGGTTGGTATAGAGGTAGATTTATTCTGTTTCTAACCCCGTGCTGTACATGTCCTGGGAGTGTTTGATGGGGACAGTGTCGATGGAGATTTACTCTGTATCTAAGCCCGTGCTATACCTGTCCTGGGAGTGTTTAATGGGGACAGTGTAGAGGGAGCTTTACTCTGTATCTAACCCCGTGCTGTACCTGTCCTGGGAGTGTTTGATGGGGACGGTGTAGAGGGAGTTTTACTCTGTATCTAACCCCGTGCTGTACCTGTCCTGGGAGTGTTTGATGCGGACAGAGCAGAGGAAGATTTACTCTGTATCTAACCCCTGAAGTAACTTTCCTGTGAGTGTATTATGGGGACTGTGCAGAGGGAGCTTTACTTTGTATCTAACCAGGTGCTGTCCTTGACCAGGGAGTGTTTGATGGGGATAGTGTAGAGGGAGCATAACTCTGTATCTAACCCCATGCTGTACCTGTCCTGGGAGTGTTTGATGAGGACAGTGTAGAGGGAGATTTACTCTGTATCTAACCCCGTGCTGTACCTGTCCTGGGAGTGTTTGATGGGGCCAGTGTAGAGGGTGCTTTACTCTGTATCTAACCTAGAGCAGTACCTGTCTGCGGAGTGTTTCATTGGGATGTTATAGACGCAGATTTATTCTGTTTCTAACCTCGTGTGGTACCTGTCCTGGGAGTGTTTGATGGGGACAGTGTAGAGAGAGCGTTACTCTGTACCTATGCCCGTGCTGTACCTGACGTGGGAGTGTTTGATGCGGAAAGTGTAGAGGGAGATTTACTCTGTATCTAACCCCTGAAGTAACTTTCCTGTGAGTGTTTTATGGGGACAGTGCAGAGGGAGCTTTACTTTGTATCTAACCAGGTGCTGTCCCTGACCAGGGAGTGTTTGATGGGGACAGGTTAGAGGGAGCATAACTCTGTATCTAACCCCGTGCTGTACCTGTCCTGGGAGTGTTTGATGGGGACAGTGTAGAGGGAGCTTTACTCTGTATCTAACCCCGTGCTGTACCTGTCCTGGGAGTGTTTGATGTGGACAGTGTAGATGGATCTTTAATATATATCTTACGGTGCGCTGTACCTATCAGAGAATTGTTTGATGGGGACAGCTTAAAGGGAGCATTACGTTGTATCTAACACCGTGCTGTTCCCCTCTTGGGACTGTTTGATGGGGACGGCGTAGAGGAAACTTTAATCTGTATCTAACTCCATTCTGTACCAGTCCTGGGAGTGTTTGATGGGAACAGTGTAGAGGCAGCTTTACTCTGTATCTAACCCCGTGCTGCACTTGTCCTGGGAGTGTTTGATGGGGACGGGGTAGAGGGAGATTTACTCTGTATCTAACCCCGTGCTGTACCTGTCCTGGGAGTGTTTGATGGGGACGGGGTAGAGGGAGATTTACTCTGTATCTAACCTTGAGCTGTACCTGTCCTGGGAGTGTTTGAGGCGTACAGGGAACTTTACTCTGTATCTAACCTAGAGCAGTACCTGTCCTGCGAATGTTTCACTGGGATGTTAAGGAGACAGATTTATTCTGTTTCTAACCCCATGCTGTACCTGTCCTGGGAGTGTTTGATGGGGACCGTGTAGAGGGAGATTTACTCTGTATCTAACCGGTGCAGTACCTGTCCTGGGCGTGTTTGATGGGGACGGTGTTGAGGGAGCTTCACTCTGTATCTAACCCCGTGCTGTACCTGTCCTGGGAGTGTTTGATGGGGACGGTGTTGAGGGAGCTTCACTCTGTATCTAACCCCGTGCTGTACCCTTCCTGGGAGTGTTTGATGGGGACAGTGTAGAGGGAGCTTTAATCTGTATCTAATCCCGTGTTGTACCTGTCCTGGGTGTGTTTGATGGGGACGGTGTTGAGGGACTTTATCTCTGTATCTAACCCCGTGCTGTTCCTGTCCTGGGAGTGTTTGATGGGGACGGTTTAGAGGGAGCTTTACTCTGTATCTAACTCCGTGCTGTACCTGTCCTGGGAGTGTTTGATGGGGACAGTGTAGAGGGAGATTTACTCTGTATCTAACCCCGTGCTGTACCTGTCCTGGGAGTGTTTGATGGGGACGGTGTAGAGGGAGCTTTACTCTGTATCTAACTCCGTGCTGTACCTGTCCTGGGAGTGTTTGATGGGGAAGGTGTAGGGTGATCTTTACTCTGTATCTAACCACATGCTGTAGCTGTCCAGGGTGTGTTTCATGGGGACGGTGTAGAGGGAGCTGTACTCTGTGTCTTACCCTGTGCTGTATCTGTCCTGGTAGTGTATGATGCAGACAGTTTCAAGGGAGATTTACTCTGTATCTAACCCCGTGCTGTACCTGCCCTGGGAGTGTTTGATGGGGACGGTGTAGAGGGAGGTTTACTCTGTATCTAACGCCGAGCTGTACCTGTCCTGGGAGTGTTTGATGGGGACGTTGTAGAGGGAGATTTACTCTGTATCTAACCCCGTGCTGTCCCTGTCCTGGGAGTGTTTGATGGGGACAGTGTAGAGGGAGCTTTACTCTGTATCTAACCCCGTGCTGTACCTGTCCTGGGAGTGTTTGATGGGGACGGTGTAGAGGGAGCTTTACTCTGTATCTAACCCTGTGCTGCACCTATCCTGGGAGTGTTTGATGGGAACGTTGTAGAGGGAGCTTTACTCTGTATCTAACCCCGTGCTGTACCTGTCCTGGGAGTGTTTGATGGGGACAGTGTAGAGGGAGATTTACTCTGTATCTAACCCCGTGCTGTACCTGTCCTGGGAGTGTTTGATGGGGACAGTGTATAGGGAGATTTACTCTGTATCTAACCCCGTGCTGTACCTGTCCTGGGAGTGTTTGATGGGGACAGTGTAGAGGGAGATTTACTCTGTATCTAACCCCGTGCTGTACCTGTCCTGGGAGTGTTTGATGGGGACAGTGTATAGGGAGATTTACTCTGTATCTAACCCCGTGCTGTACCTGTCCTGGAAGTGTTTGATGGGGACAGTGTAGAGGGTGCTCTACTATAAATCTTATACCGTTCTGTCCCTTTCCAGGGTGTGTTTGATGGGAATGGTGTAGAGGGAGATTTACTCTGTATCTAACCCATGCTGTCCCAGACCTCGGAGTGTTTGATGGGGACAGTGTAGACGGAGCTTTACTCTGTATCTAACCCCGTGCTGTACCTGTCCTGGGAGTGTTTGCTGGGGACGGTGTAGTGGGACATTTACTCTGTATCTAACCCAGTGCTCTAACTGTCCATTGAGTGTTTGATTTGGACATTGTAGAGGGAGCTTTACTCTGTATCTAACCCTGTGCTGTACCTGCCCTGGGAGTGTTTGATGGGGACGGTGAAGAGGGAACTTTACTCTTTATCTAACCCTGTGCTGTACTTGTCTTGGGAGTGTTTGATGCGGACAGTGTAGATATAGATTTAGTCTGTATCTAACCCCGTGCTGTACCTGTCTTTGGAGTGTTTGATGGGGACAGTGTAGAGGTAGCTTTACTCTGTATCTAACCCCGTGCTGTACCTGTCCTGGGAGTGTTTGATGGGGACAGTGTAGAGGGAGCTATACTCTGTATCTAACCCCGTGATGTACCTGTCCTTGGAGAGTTTGATGGGGACAGTGTAGATGGAACTTTACTCTGTATCTAACCCCGTGCTGTACCTATCAAAGAAATGTTTCATGTGGACCGTTTAGAGGGAGCTTTATTCTGCATCTAACACCATGCTGTTACCCTCTTGGGACTGTTTGATGGGGAAGGAGTAGAGTGAGCTTTACTCTGTATCTAACCCCTGAGGTAACTTTCCTGTGAGCGTTTGATGGGGACAGTGTAGACGGATCTTTACTCTGTATCTAACCAAGTGCTGTTCTTGTCCAGGGAGAATGAGATGGTGAAATTGTAGAGCGAGCATTCCTCTGTCTTTAGAAACCTGATGTACCTGTCCCGGGAGTGTATGAAAGGGACGGTGTAGAGGGAGCTTTAATCCAAATGTAACCCGCTGTTAACCAGTCCTGGGAGTGTTTGATGGGGACGGTGCAGAGGGAGCTTTACTCTCTATCTAACCCCGTGCTGTACCTGTCCTGGGAGTGTTTGATGGGGAGGTGTAGAGGGAGATTTACTCTCTATCTAACCCCGTGCTGTATGTGTCCTGGGAGTGCCTGATGTTGACAGTGTAGATGGTTCTTAACTCTGTATCTAAACCCAAGCTCTACCTGTCCTGGTAGAGTTTGATGGGAATGGAGTAGATAAAGGTTTACACTGTATCTAACCCCGAGCATTACCTCTCCTGAGATTATTTGATGCAGACAATGTAGAGGGAGCTTTACTCTAAATCTTTCACCGTGCTGTACCTGTCCTGGGAGTGTTTGATGGGGAGAGTGTACATGGAGAATTACTCTGTATCTAACCCCGTGCTGTACCTGTCCTGGGAGTCTTTGATGGGGACAGTGTAGAGGGAGATTTACTCTGTATCTAACCCCGTGCTGTACCTGTCCTGGGAGTGTTTGATGGGGACAGTGTCGAGGGAGATTTACTCTGTATCTAACCCCGTGCTGTACCTGTCCTGGGAGTGTTTGTTGGGGTTTGTTGTGAGCGAGCTTTACTCTGTATCTAACCCCATTCTGTACATGTACTGGGAGTGTTTGATGGGAACAGATTAGAGGCAGGTTTACTCTGTATCTAACCCTTGGAGTAAGTTTCCAGTGAGTGTTTTATGGGGACATATAGTGGGACCTTTTCTCTATATCTAACCCCGTGCTGTACCTGTCCTGGGAGTGTTTGATGGGGACAGTGTAGAGGGAGATTTACTCTGTATCTAACCCCGTGCTGTACCTGTCCTGGGAGTGTTTGATGGGGACAGTGCAGAGAGAGCTTTACTCTATATCTAACCCCGTGCTGTACCTGTCCTGGGAGTGTGTGATGGGGACAGTGTGGACAAAGCTTTACTATGTATTTAACCCTGAGCTGTACCTGTCATGTGAGTGTTTGATGGGGACAGTTTTAAGGGAGATTTACTCTTTATCTAACACCGTGCTGTACCTGTCCTGGGAGTGTTTGATGGGGACGGTGTAGAGGGAGCTTTACTCTGTATCTAACCCCGTGCTGTACCTGTCCTGGGAGTGTTTGATGGGGACGGTGTAGAGGGAGCTTTACTCTGTATCTAACCCCGTGCTGTACCTGTCCTGGGAGTGTTTGATGGGGACGGTGTAGAGGGAGATTTACTCTGTATCTAACCCCGTGCTGTACCTATCCTGGGAGTGTTTGATGGGGACAGTGTAGAGGGAGATTTACTCTGTATCTAACCCCGTGCTGTACCTGTCCTGGGAGTGTTTGATGAGGACGGTGTAGAGGGAGATTTACTCTGTATCTAACACCGTGTTGTACCTGTCCTGGGAGTGTTTGATGGGGACGGTGTAGAGGGAGCTTTACTCTGTATCTAACCCCGTGCTGTACCTGTCCTGGGAGTGTTTGATGGGGACGGTGTAGAGGGAGATTTACTCTGTATCTAACCCCGTGATGTACCTGTCCTGGGAGTGTTTCATGGGGACGGTGTAGAGGGAACTCTACTCTGTATCTAACCCCGTGTGGTACCTGTCCTGGGAGTGTTTGACGGGGATGGTGTAGAGGGAGATTTACTCTGTATCTAACCCCGTGATGTACCTGTCCTGGGAGTGTTTGATGAGGACGGTGTAGAGGGAGATTTACTCTGTATCTAACCCCGTGATGTACCTGTCCTGGGAGTGTTTGATGGGGACGGTGTAGAGAGAGCTTTACTCTGTATCTAACCCCGTGCTGTACCTGTCCTGGGAGTGTTTGATGGGGACAGTGTAGAGGGAGCTTTACTCTGTATCTAACCCCGAGATGTACCGGTCCTGTGAGTGTTTGACGGGGATGGTGTAGAGGGAGATTTACTCTGTATCTAATCCCTGAAGTAACTTTCCTGCGATCGTTTGATGGGGAAAGTGTAGGGGGAGCTTTAATCTGGATAAAACTCCATGCTCCTGTCCTGGGACAGTGTAGATCAAGATTTACTCTGTATCTAACCCATGAAGAATCTTTCCTGTGAGTGTTTGATGAAGACAGTGAAGAGGGACCTTTTCTCTGCATCTAATCCCGTGCTGTCCCTGTCCTGGGAGTGTTTGATGGAGACGGTGCAGAGGGAGGTTTACTCTGTATCTAACCCCGTGCTGTACCTGTCCTGGGAGTGTTTGATGGGGATGGTGTAGAGGAAGCTTTACTCTGTATCTAACCCCGTGCTGTACCTGTCCTGGGAGTGTTTGATGGGGATGGTGTAGAGGGATCTTTACTCTGTATCTAACCCCGTGCTGTATCTGTCCTGGGAGTGTTTGATGGGGACGTTGTAGAGGGAGCTTTTCTCTGTATCTAACCCCGTGCTGTACCTGTCCTGGGAGTGTTTGATGGAGAAAGTTTTGTGGGAGGTGTACCCAGCATCTAACCCCGTGCTGCACCTTTCCTGGGAGTGTTTGATGGGCACAGTGTAGAGGGAACTTTACACTGTATCTAACCCCGAGCTGTACTTGTCCTGGGAGAGTTTGAAGGGATCAGTGCAGAAGGTGGTTTACTCTGTATCTAACCCCGTGCTGTACCTGTCCTGGGAGTGTTTGATGGGGACAGTGTAGAGGGAGATTTACTCTGTATCTAACCCCGTGCTGTATCTGTCCTGGGAGTGTTTGATGGGGACGTTGTAGAGGGAGCTTTTCTCTGTATCTAACCCCGTGCTGTACCTGTCCTGGGAGTGTTTGATGGAGAAAGTTTTGTGGGAGGTGTACCCAGCATCTAACCCCGTGCTGCACCTTTCCTGGGAGTGTTTGATGGGCACAGTGTAGAGGGAACTTTACACTGTATCTAACCCCGAGCTGTACTTGTCCTGGGAGAGTTTGAAGGGATCAGTGCAGAAGGTGGTTTACTCTGTATCTAACCCCGTGCTGTACCTGTCCTGGGAGTGTTTGATGGGGACAGTGTAGAGGGAGATTTACTCTGTATCTAACCCCGTGCTGTACCTGTCCAGGGAGTGTTTGATGGAGAAAGTTTTGTGGGAGGTGTACCCAGCATCTAACCCCGTGCTGCACCTTTCCTGGGAGCGTTTGATTGGGACAGTGAAGAGGGAACTTTACACTGTATCTAACCCCGAGCTGTACTTGTCCTGGGAGAGTTTGATGGGGACGGTGTAGAGGGAGCTTTACTGTGTATCTAACCCTGTGCTGTACCTTTCATGTGAATGTTTGATGGGGACAGTGTTGAGGGAGATTTACTCTGTACCTAAACCCGTTCAGTACCTGTCCTGGCATTGTTTGATGGGAACAGTTTAGATGCAGCTTTACTCTAAATCTTATACCGTGCTGCACCTGTCCTGGGAGTGTTTGATGGGGACAGTGTAGAGGGAGCTTTACTCTGTATCTAACCCCGTGCTGTACCTGTCCTGGGAGTGTTTGATGGAGACGGTGTAGAGGGAGATTTACTCTGTATCTAACCCCGTGCTGTACCTGTCCTGGGAGTGTTTGTTGGGGACGGTGTAGAGGGAGATTTACTCTGTATCTAACCCCGTGCTGTACCTGTCCTGGGAGTGTTTGATGGGGACAGTGTAGAGGGAGATTTACTCTGTATCTAACCCCGTGCTGTACCTGTCCTGGGAGTGTTTGATGGGGACGTTGTAGAGGAAGCTTTACTCTGTATCTAACGCCGTGCTGTACCTGTCCTGGGAGTATTTGATGGGGACGGTGTAGAGGGAGCTTTACTCTGTATCTAACGCCGTGCTGTACCTGTCCTGGGAATGTTTGATGTGGACAGTGTAGAGGGAGATTTACTCTATATCTAACCCCGTGCTGTACCTGTCCTGGGAGTATTTGATGGGGATGGTGTAGAGGGAGATTTACTCTGTATCTAACCCCGTGCTGTACCTGTCCTGGGAGTGTTTGAAGGGGGAGGTGTAGAGGGAGCTTTACTCTGTATCTAACCCTGTGCCCTACCTGTCCTGGGAGTGTTTGAAGGGGGCGGGATAGAGGGAGATTTACCCTGTATCGATTTGGACTCACCGTCTCCTTCCGCTTCCTCTTCACACTCTCCATCTGCACTGGCCCATCCTCCTGCGCGTGGATTGTTTTGAACATCGGCCGTGGGGGTGGGTGCTGCTCTGTCCACGCAGCCGCCTTTCCTCAGTCACTGGGGGAGCCTCACACCTCCACGCCACCCATGGACCCGCGGGGCGGGCGATCGGAGCGCCTGTTAAAGTGCACGGAGTGGGAGGTCAACAGGGTCATGAGACCAACGCCACTGAAACATTTCGCCCTCCCCCACTTTCCTTCTGCGCTCCTCCCCTCCTTCCTCGCCACTCTGCTTTCCCCCTCACCCTGCCACCTCCTCCTCCCCTCTCCGAAACAGGAGTAGGCCACTCGGCCCCTCGAGCCTGCTACCCCATTTCGATAAGATTGTGTCTGCTCTGATTTGAATCTCAGCCTAGCTTTCCACTCGATCCCTCAAGTACCTTCGGCTCCCTCACTCGTCCTAAATCCCACCGACCTCCCCCTTAAGTATGTTCACTGACCCAGTCCTGGTACCTGTCCAAATGCAGCAAGACCTGGACATATATCCAGGCTGTTGCTGACAAGTGGTGAGTAACATTCAGGCCACACAAGTGCCAGGCAATGACCATCTCCAACAAGAGACAATCCAACCATCGCCCCTTGTCATTCAATGGCATCACCATCACTGAATTCCCCCCACTGTCAACATCCTGGGGGGTTACCATTGACCAGAAACTGAATTGGGACCACCCAGATAAATCCTTTAGCTACAAGAGCAGGTCAGAGGCTGGGAATCCTGCAGAGAGTAACTCACCTCCTGACTCCCCCCAAAAAGGCTGTCCACCATCGACAAGGCACAAGTCAGGAGTGTGGATGGGACACTCCCCACTTGCCTGGATGAGTTGCAGCTCCCACAACACTCGAGAAGCTCAACACCGTACAGGACAAAGCAACGCCCATCCCCCCGCTCGATTGGCACCCCATCCACAAACATTCACTCCCTCCACCACCGACGCACAGGGGCAGCAGCGTGTGTACCATCTACAAGATGCACTGCAGCAACTCGCCAAGGCTCCTTCGACAGCGCCGCCCAAACCCACGACCCACTCCCATCTAGAAGGACGAGGGCAGCAGACACACGGGGAACACCCACCACCTGGAAGTTCCCCTCCGAGCCCCTCACAATCCCGACTTGGGAATATATCACCGTTCCTTCACTGTCGCTGGGTCAAAATCTTGGAAGTCCCTCCCTAACAGCGCCATGGGTGTACCTACACCACACGGGACAAAATCCTGGAACTCCCTCCCTAACAGCGCCGTTGGTGTACCTACACCACACGGGACCAAATCCTGGAACTCCCTCCCTAACAGCGCCGTGGGTGTACCTACACCACACGGGACAAAATCCTGGAACTCCCTCGCTAACAGCGCCATGGGTGTATCTACACCACACGGACAAAATCCTGGAACTCCCTCCCTAACAGTGCCGTGGGTGTACCTACACCACACGGGACAAAATCCTGGAACTCCCTCCCTAACAGCGCCGTGGGTGTACCTACACCACACGGGACAAAATCCTGGAACTCCCTCCCTAACAGCGCCGTGGGTGTACCTACACCACACGGGACAAAATCCTGGAACTCCCTACCTAACAGCGCTGTGAGTGTACCTACACCACATGGAGAAAATCTTGGAACTCCCTCCCTAACAGCGCCGTGGGTGTACCTACACCACATGGAGAAAATCCTGGAACTCCCTCCCTAACAGCGCCGTGGGTGTACCTACACCACATGGAGAAAATCCTGGAACTCCCTCCCTAACAGCGCCATGGATGTACCTACACCACACGGGACAAAATCCTGGAACTCCCTCCCTAACAGCGCCGTGGGTGTACCTACACCACACGGGACAAAATCCTGGAACTCCCTCCCTAACAGCGCCGTGGGTGTACCTACACCACACGGGGACAAAATCCTGGAACTCCCTCCCTAACAGCGCTGTGGGTGTACCTACACCTCACGGGACAAAATCCTGGAACTCCCTCCCTAACAGCGCCGTGGGTGTACCTACACCACACGGGGACAAAATCCTGGAACTCCCTCCCTAACAGCGCCGTGGGTGTACCTACACCACACGGGACAAAATCCTGGAACTCCCTCCCTAACAGCGCCGTGGGTGTACGTACACCACACGGGACAAAATCCTGGAACTCCCTCCCTAACAGCGCCGTGGGTGTACGTACACCACACGGGACAAAATCCTGGAACTCCCTCCCTAACAGCGCCGTGGGTGTACCTACACCACACGGGACAAAATCCTGGAACTCCCTCGCTAACAGCACCGTGGGTGTACCTACACCACACGGGACAAAATCCTGGAACTCCCTCGCTAACAGCGCCATGGGTGTACCTACACCACATGGGAGGGCCGTGGTTCAAGGAGGCATCTCACCCCCACCTTCCTAAGGGGGCAATTGGGGCTGGGTAATAAATGCTGGGTCCGGCCAGCGAAGCCCACATCCTGTGAATAAATCTGAGTCAAAGACCCGGCCTCCGCTGCTCTCCGAGGGGGTGGGGAGAGAGTTCCACAGACTGACCATCGTCCTCACTTCCGTCTTCAACGGGTGTCCCCTCATTCTGAAACTGTGCCCCCTCCCCCACCCCCCCCCCCGACGTTCTAGATTCCCCCCCACGAGGGGGAAACTTCCTCTCAGCATCCACCCTGTCAATAGCACCCCACCTCCCTCAGAATCTTACGTGTTTCTATAAGATGGCCTCTCAATCTTCTAAACTCCAATGTGTACCGGGCCCAACCTGCTCAGCTTCTCCTCATACGACAAACCAGCCCTTCATCCCAGGAGTCAGCCTTCCAACCCGTGTGCATCCCTCCTTCATTAAGGAGACCGAAACTCTGCGTAGTACTTTGGCTGCGGAAACACCCAACCATCGCGACCCATCCCAGCTTTTATGCTCCATTGAGGTAGAGGACCACACTCCGTTTGCCTTCCCGGTGACTTGCGGCACCCTGCGTACCGACAATCAGATTGGCGTCGAGGGTAACGTCACCGGACTGGTAGTCCAGAGGAACCAGCCAATGCTCTGGGGGACCCCAGTTCGAATCCTGCTGTCGGATTTAGCATCCGTTAACTGAAAAGCCAGTCTTGGTCAAAGTGGCCACGAACCCATTGCCAATTGTGTTTAAAAACCCCATCTGGTTCACTAATGCCCCTTCGGGGAAGGAAATTGGCCATCCTTGCCCGCTTCAGGCCTACACGTGACTCCAGACCCCACGGCGACGTGGTTGACTCTTAACTGCTCCCCTGAAATGATCTAGCAAGGCTACCCCGTTGTACCGAACCACTACAAAGTCACCAAAACCAAACGGACTGAAACCGGACGCACCACCCGGCGTCAGCTTAGGCACTGGAAACGACGACGGCAAACTCAGCCCTGTCTACCCTGCAAAGCCCTCCTGACTAACATCTAGGGGCTGTTGCCAACATTGGGTGAGCCGTCTCACCGACTAGCCAAGCAAGAACCCGACATAATCATCCTCACGGAATCATACCTTCTAGCCAGTGTCCCAGGGATCACCATCACCACCCCTGGGTATATCCTATCCTTCATACCTTATAACCAGTGTCCCAGGGATCACCATCACCACCCCTGGGTATGTCCTGTCCCTCATACCTTATAACCAGTGTCCCAGGGATCACCATCACCACCCCTGGGTATGTCCTGTCCCTCATACCTTATAACCAGTGTCCCAGGGATCACCATCACCACCCCTGGGTATGTCCTGTCCCTCATACCTTATAACCAGTGTCCCAGGGATCACCACCACTACCCCTGGGTATGTCCTGTCCCACCAGCAGAGGGGGGCGGCACCGCGGTATTACCGTCGGGAGGGAGCTGCCCTGGGAGGGTCCTCAACCTCGACTCCGGACCCCACGAAGTCTCGCGGCATCAGGTCAAACGTGGGCAAGGAGACCTCCAGCTGGTTACCGCCTCCCGCCCTCCCTCAGCTGATGAATCGGTGCTTCCTCCATGCGGAATGTCACTCGGAGGGAGCGCTGAGGGGTGGCGAGGGCGCAGAATGTACTCCGGGTGAGGGGGGGGGACTTCAATGTCCCATCACCGAGAGCGGCTCGGTAGCACCGCTAATGACCGAGCTGGCCGAGTCCTGAAGGGCAATAGCTGCTAGACCGGGTCTGCGGCAGGCGGTGAGGGAACCTACAAGAGGGGGACAAACATACCTGACCTCATCCTAACCAACCTGCTTGCTGCAGATGCATCTGCCCCATGACAGTATCGGCAGGAGTGACCACCGCACGGTCCTTGTGGAGACAAAGCCCCACCTTCACATTGAGGAGACCCTCCATCGTGTTGTGTGGCACTACCACCGTGTTAAATAGGATAGATTTCGGACAGACTGGGCATCCATGAGGTGCTGTGGGTCATCAGCAGCAGCAGAATTGTACTCGAACACAACCTGTAACCTCAGGGCCCGACATATACACCCACTCTACCATTACCGTCAAGGATCAGCCCTGGTTCGATGAAGAGTGCAGGTGGTCATGCCAGGAGCAGTTCTAGGCGTACCTGAAAATGAGGTGTCAACCCTGGTGAAGCTACAACACAGGACTACTTGCGCGCCAAACAGCGTAAGCAGCAAGTGATAGACGGGGCTAAGCGATCCCACAACCAGCGGATCAGATCTAAGCTCTTGCAGTCCTGTCACATCCAGTCGTGAACGGTGGTGGACAATCAAACAACCCGCTGGAGGAGGAGGCTCCACAAATATCCCCCATCCTCAATGATGGGGGAGCCCAGCACATCGGTGCAAAAGACAAGGCTGAAGGATTCGCTACGATCTTCAGCCAGAAGTGCAGAGTGGATGATCCATCTCTGTCTCCTCCGGAGGTCCCCAGCCTCACAGATGCCAGTCTCCAGCCGATTCGATTCACCCCCACCTGTTATCAAGAAACGGCTGAAGGCACTGGACACTGCAAAGGCTGTGGGCCCTGACAATATTCCAGCAATAGTACTGAAGACTTGTACTCCAGAACTTGCAGTGCCCCTATCCAAGCTGTTCCAGTGCAGATACAACACTGGCATCTACCCGGCTATGTGGGAAATTGCCCAGGTATGTCCTGTACACAAAAAGCAGGACAAATCCAACCCGGACAATCACCGCCCCATCAGTCCACACTCAATCATCAGTAGAGTAATGGAAGGGGTCATCAATACTGTTAACAAGAGCCACTTGCTTTGCAATAATCTGCTCACTGATGCCCAGTTTGGGTTCCGCCAGGGTCACTCAGCTCCCAACCTCATTACAGCCCTGGTTCAAACATGGACAGAAGAGCTGAGATTCCCCAGGTGATGGGGAGAGTGACTGCCCTCGACATCGAGGCAGCATTCAACCGGGTGTGGCATCAAGGAGCCCTGGCAAAACTGGAGTCGATGGGAATCGGCGGGGGTGGGCGGGAAACTTCCCCGCTGGTCGGAGTCTTACCCAGCGCAAAGGGAGATGGTTGTGGTTGTGTTGGAGGTCAGTCATCTCAGCTCCAGGACATCACTGCAGGAGTCCCTCAGGGTTAGTGTCCTCGGTCCAACCACCTTCAGCTGCTTCCTCAATGACCTTCCTCCCATCGTAAGGTCAGGAGTTGGGGGTGCTCGCTGATGGTTGCACAATGTTCAGCACCATTCACGACTCCTCAGATACTGAAGCAGCCCCGGGTCCAAATGCAGCAAGACCTGGACAATATCCAGGCTCAGGGCTGACAAGTGGTGAGTAACATTCACAGC
>NW_024470849.1:723418-739328 GCF_017639515.1 Carcharodon carcharias
GGGTGGGGAACAGGGCCTAGCGCCATGAACCGAACGAGCCAGGTTTTAGCCAGAAACTCCAGTTCAGGCCTTGGGCCCAGCCTGCCCTCGGCTTTACACCGGCCTACGGATAGGCTCCTCCCGCTCCTGTTGCTAGGCTACGGCAGGAATGAAAGGGCCCAAGCTCACGGACATGTGCTAATTGACCGAAAGTCTCCCGCAGCCCCCAACCCCCTGCCCCACCAACCCTTCCACAGCCTCCCTCTCCCTCCACCGAACTCCCTCGGCCCACACCTCCCCACTGACAGCCTTCCCCACCCACCCACCCACACAACCGAGGAGAGACACCAGTCAGTGTACAGATATCTCCCTGAGAAAGAGAGAGAGGGGACTGAGAGACACCAGTCAGTGTCCAGATATCTCCCTGAGAGAGAGGGGACTGAGAGACATCAGTCAGTGTACAGATATCTCCCTGA
The DNA here is from genome assembly GCF_017639515.1 of Carcharodon carcharias. NCBI lineage: Eukaryota > Metazoa > Chordata > Chondrichthyes > Lamniformes > Lamnidae > Carcharodon > Carcharodon carcharias. Next base: position 723,874 of record NW_024470849.1, read on the forward strand.
GAGAGAGGGGACTGAGAGACATCAGTCAGTGTACAGATATCTCCCTGAGAGAGAGGGGACTGAGAGACATCAGACAGTGTACAGATATTTCCCTGAGAGAGAGGGACTGAGAGACACCAGCCAGTGTACAGATATCTCCCTGAGAGAGAGAGGGACTGAGAGACATCAGTCAGTGTACACATATCTCCCTGAGAGAGAGGGACTGAGAGACACCAGTCTGTGTACAGATATCTCCCTGAGAGAGAGAGAGGGGACTGAGAGACACCAGTCAGTGTATAGATATCTCCCTGAGAGAGAGAGAGGGACTGAGTGACACCAGTCAGTGTACAGATATCTCCCTGAGAGAGAGAGGGACTGAGAGACATCAGTCAGTTTACAGATATCTCCCTGAGAGAGAGAGAGGGGACTGAGAGACACCAGTCAGTGTACAGATATCTCCCTGAGAGAGAGAGAGGGGACTGAGAGACACCAGTCAGTGTACAGATATCTCCCTGAGAGAGAGAGAGGGGACTGAGAGACACCAGTCAGTGTACAGATATCTCCCTGAGAGAGAGAGAGGGGACTGAGAGACACCAGTCAGTGTATAGATATATCCCTCAGAGAGAGGGACTGAGAGACACCAGTCAGTGTACAGATATCTCCCTGAGAGAGAGAGGGACTGAGAGACATCAGTCAGTGTACAGATATCTCCCTGAGAGAGAGAGAGGGGACTGAGAGACACCAGTCAGTGTACAGATATCTCCCTGAGAGAGAGAGAGGGGACTGAGAGACACCAGTCAGTGTACAGATATCTCCCTGAGAGAGAGAGAGGGGACGGAGATACACCAGTCAGTGTACAGATATCTTCCTGAGAGAGAGGGGACTGAGAGACACCAGTCAGTGTACAGATATCTCCCTGAGAGAGAGAGAGGGGACTGAGAGACACCAGTCAGTGTACAGATATCTCCCTGAGAAAGAGAGAGGGGACTGAGAGACACCAGTCAGTGTACAGATATCTCCCTGAGAGAGAGAGGACTGAGAGACACCAGTCAGTGTACAGATATCTCCCTGAGAGAGAGGGACTGAGAGACACCAGTCAGTGTACAGATATCTCCCTGAGAGAGAGAGAGAGGGGACTGAGAGACACCAGTCAGTGTACAGATATCTCCCTGAGAGAGAGAGGGGACTGAGAGACACCAGTCAGTGTACAGATATCTCACTGTGAGAGAGAGACTGAGAGACACCAGTCAGTGTACAGATATCTCCCTGAGAGAGAGAGGGGACTGAGAGACACCAGTCAGTGTACAGATATCTCACTGTGAGAGAGAGACTGAGAGACACCAGTCAGTGTACAGATATCTCCCTGAGAGAGAGAGAGGGGACTGAGAGACATCAGTCAGTGTACAGATATCTCCCTGAGAGAGAGAGGGGACTGAGAGACACCAGTCAGTGTACAGATATCTCCCTGTGAGAGAGAGAGGGGACGGAGATACACCAGTCAGTGTACAGATATCTCCCTGAGAGAGAGGAGACTGAGAGACACCAGTCAGTGTACAGATATCTCCCTGAGAGAGAGAGAGGGGACTGAGAGACACCAGTCAGTGTATAGATATATCCCTGAGAGAGAGGGGACTGAGAGACACCAGTCAGTGTACAGATATCTCCCTGAGAGAGAGAGGGACTGAGAGACATCAGTCAGTGTACAGATATCTCCCTGAGAGAGAGAGAGGGGACTGAGAGACACCAGTCAGTGTACAGATATCTCCCTGAGAGAGAGAGAGGGGACTGAGAGACACCAGTCAGTGTACAGATATCTCCCTGAGAGAGAGAGAGGGGACTGAGATACACCAGTCAGTGTACAGATATCTCCCTGAGAGAGAGGGGACTGAGAGACACCAGTCAGTGTACAGATATCTCCCTGAGAGAGAGAAGGGGGACTGAGAGACACCAGTCAGTGTACAGATATCTCCCTGAGAGAGAGGGGACTGAGAGACACCAGTCAGTGTACAGATATCTCCCGGAGAGAGAGAGAGGGGACTGAGAGACACCAGTCAGTGTCCAGATATTTACCTGAGGGAGAGGGACTGAGAGACACCAGTCAGTGTACAGATATCTCCATGAGAGAGAGAGGGACTGAGAGACACCAGTCAGTTTACAGATACATCCCTGAGATAGAGAGGGGACTGAGAGACACCGTCAGTGTACAGATATCTCCCTGAGAGAGAGGGGACTGAGAGACACCAGTCAGTGTACAGATATCTCCCTGAGAGAGAGGGGACTGAGAGACACCAGTCAGTGTACAGATATCACCCTGAGAGAGAGAGGGACTGAGAGACAACAGTAAGTGTACAGATATCTCCCTGAGAGAGAGAGAGGGACTGAGAGACACCAGTCAGTGTACAGATATCTAACTGAGAGAGAGAGAGGGGACTGAGAGACACCAGTCAGTATACAGATATCTCACTGTGAGAGAGAGGGACTGAGAGACACCAGTCAGTGTACAGATATCTCCCTGAGAGAGAGAGAGAGGACTGAGAGACACCAGTCAGTGTACAGATATCTCCCTGAGAGAGAGAGGGTACTGAGAGACACCAGTCAGTGTACAGATATCTCCCAAAGAGAGAGAGAGGGACTGAGAGACACCAGTCAGTGTACAGATATCTCTCTGAGAGAGAGAGGGGACTGAGAGACACCAGTCAGTGTACAGATATCTCCCTGAGAGAGAGGGACTGAGAGACACCAGTCAGTGTACAGATATCTCCCTGAGAGAGAGAGAGGGGACTGAGAGACACCAGTCAGTGTACAGATATCTCCCTGAGAGAGAGAGAGGGGACGGAGATACACCAGTCAGTGTACAGATATCTCCCTGAGAGAGAGGGGACTGAGAGACACCAGTCAGTGTACAGATATCTCCCTGAGAGAGAGAAGGGGGACTGAGAGACACCAGTCAGTGTACAGATATCTCCCTGAGAGAGAGGGGACTGAGAGACACCAGTCAGTGTACAGATATCTCCCTGAGAGAGAGAGAGGGACTGAGAGACACCAGTCAGTGTACAGATATCTCACTGTGAGAGAGAGACTGAGAGACACCAGTCAGTGTACAGATATCTCCCTGAGAGAGAGAGAGGGACTGAGAGACATCAGTCAGTGTACAGATATCTCCCTGAGAGAGAGAGGGGACTGAGAGACACCAGTCAGTGTACAGATATCTCCCTGTGAGAGAGAGAGGGGACGGAGATACACCAGTCAGTGTACAGATATCCCCCTGAGAGAGAGGGGACTGAGAGACACCAGTCAGAGTAAAGATATCTCCCTGAGAGAGAGAGAGGGTACTGAGAGACACCAGTAAGTGTACAGATATATCCCTGAGAGAGAGGGGACTGAGAGACACCATTCAGTGTACAGATATCTCCCTGAGAGAGAGAGGGACTGAGAGACATCAGTCAGTGTACAGATATCTCCCTGAGAGAGAGAGAGGGGACTGAGAGACACCAGTCAGTGTACAGATATCTCCCTGAGAGAGAGAGAGGGGACTGAGAGACACCAGTCAGTGTACAGATATCTCCCTGAGAGAGAGAGAGGGGACGGAGATACACCAGTCAGTGTACAGATATCTCCCTGAGAGAGAGGGGACTGAGAGACACCAGTCAGTGTACAGATATCTCCCTGAGAGAGAGAAGGGGGACTGAGAGACACCAGTCAGTGTACAGATATCTCCCTGAGAGAGAGGGGACTGAGAGACACCAGTCAGTGTACAGATATCTCCCTGAGAGAGAGAGAGGGGACTGAGAGACACCAGTCAGTGTATAGATATATCCCTGAGAGAGAGGGACTGAGAGACACCAGTCAGTGTACAGATATCTCCCTGAGAGAGAGAGGGACTGAGAGACACCAGTCCGTGTACAGATATCTCCCTGAGAGAGAGGGGACTGAGACACACTGTCAGTGTACAGATATCTCCCTGAGAGAGAGGGGACTGAGAGACACCAGTCAGTGTACAGATATCTCCCTGAGAGAGAGGGGACTGAGAGACACCAGTCAGTGTACAGATATCACCCTGAGAGAGAGAGGGACTGAGAGACAACAGTAAGTGTACAGATATCTCCCTGAGAGAGAGAGAGGGACTGAGAGACACCAGTCAGTGTACAGATATCTAACTGAGAGAGAGAGAGGGGACTGAGAGACACCAGTCAGTATACAGATATCTCACTGTGAGAGAGAGGGACTGAGAGACACCAGTCAGTGTACAGATATCTCCCTGAGAGAGAGAGAGAGAGGACTGAGAGACACCAGTCAGTGTACAGATATCTCCCTGAGAGAGAGAGGGTACTGAGAGACACCAGTCAGTGTACAGATATCTCCCAAAGAGAGAGAGAGGGACTGAGAGACACCAGTCAGTGTACAGATATCTCTCTGAGAGAGAGAGGGGACTGAGAGACACCAGTCAGTGTACAGATATCTCCCTGAGAGAGAGGGACTGAGAGACACCAGTCAGTGTACAGATATCTCCCTGAGAGAGAGAGAGGGGACTGAGAGACACCAGTCAGTGTACAGATATCTCCCTGAGAGAGAGAGAGGGAAAAAAGATACACCAGTCAGTGTACAGATATCTCCCTGAGAGAGAGGGGACTGAGAGACACCAGTCAGTGTACAGATATCTCCCTGAGAGAGAGAAGGGGACTGAGAGACACCAGTCAGTGTACAGATATCTCCCTGAGAGAGAGGGGACTGAGAGACACCAGTCAGTGTACAGATATCTCCCTGAGAGAGAGAGAGGGGACTGAGAGACACCAGTCAGTGTATAGATATATCCCTGAGAGAGAGGGGACTGAGAGACACCAGTCAGTGTACAGATATCTCCCTGAGAGAGAGAGGGACTGAGAGACACCAGTCCGTGTACAGATATCTCCCTGAGAGAGAGGGGACTGAGACACACTGTCAGTGTACAGATATCTCCCTGAGAGAGAGGGGACTGAGAGACACCAGTCAGTGTACAGATATCTCCCTGAGAGAGAGGGGACTGAGAGACACCAGTCAGTGTACAGATATCACCCTGAGAGAGAGAGGGACTGAGAGACAACAGTAAGTGTACAGATATCTCCCTGAGAGAGAGAGAGAGGGACTGAGAGACACCAGTCAGTGTACAGATATCTAACTGAGAGAGAGAGAGGGGACTGAGAGACACCAGTCAGTATACAGATATCTCACTGTGAGAGAGAGGGACTGAGAGACACCAGTCAGTGTACAGATATCTCCCTGAGAGAGAGAGAGAGGACTGAGAGACACCAGTCAGTGTACAGATATCTCCCTGAGAGAGAGAGGGTACTGAGAGACACCAGTCAGTGTACAGATATCTCCCTGAGAGAGAGAGAGAGGACTGAGAGACACCAGTGAGTGTACAGATATCACCCTGAGAGAGAGGGACTGAGACACACCAGTCAGTGTACAGATATCTCCCTGAGAGAGAGGGACTGAGACACACCAGTCAGTGTACAGAAATCTCTCTGAGAGAGAGGGACTGAGACACACCAGTCAGTGTACAGATATCTCTCTGAGAGAGAGGGACTGAGACACACCAGTCAGTGTACAGATATCTCCCTGAGAGAGAGAGGGGACTGAGAGACACCAGTCAGTGTACAGATATCTCCCAAAGAGAGAGAGAGGGACTGAGAGACACCAGTCAGTGTACAGATATCTCTCTGAGAGAGAGAGGGGACTGAGAGACACCAGTCAGTGTACAGATATCTCCCTGAGAGAGAGGGACTGAGAGACACCAGTCAGTGTACAGATATCTCCCTGAGAGAGAGGGACTGAGACACACCAGTCAGTGAACAGAAATCTCTTTGAGAGAGAGGGACTGAGACACACCAGTCAGTGTACAGATATCTCTCTGAGAGAGAGGGACTGAGACGCACCAGTCAGTGTACAGATATCTCCCTGAGAGAGAGAGGGGACTGAGAGACACCAGTCAGTGTACAGATATCTCCCAAAGAGAGAGAGAGGGACTGAGAGACACCAGTCAGTGTACAGATATCTCTCTGAGAGAGAGAGGGCACTGAGAGACACCAGTCAGTGTACAGATATCTCCCTGAGAGAGAGGGACTGAGACACACCAGTCAGTGTACAGAAATCTCTCTGAGAGAGAGGGACTGAGACACACCAGTCAGTGTACAGATATCTCCCTGAGAGAGAGAGGGACTGAGAGACACCAGTCAGGGTACAGATATCTCCCTGAGAGAGAGGGACTGAGACGCACCAGTCAGTGTACAGATATCTCCCTGAGAGAGAGAGGGGACTGAGAGACACCAGTCAGTGTACAGATATCTCCCTGAGAGAGAGAGGGGGGACTGAGAGACAACAGTCAGTGTACAGATATCTCCTTGAGAGAGAGAGGGCCTGAGAGACACCAGTTAGAGTACAGATATCTCCCTGAGAGAGAGAAGGAACTGAGAGACACCAGTCAGTGTACAGATATCTCCCTGAGAGATAGGGGACTGAGAGCCATCAGTCAGTGTACTGATATCTCCCTGAGAGAGAGAGAGGGGACTGAGAGACACTAGTCAGTGTACAGATATCTCCCTAAGAGAGAGAGAGAGGACTGAGAGACACCAGTCAGTGTACAGATATCTTCCTCAGAGAGAGAGAGGGGACTGAGAGAAACCAGTCAGTGTACAGCTATCTCCCTGAGAGAGAGGGACTGAGAGACACCAGTCAGTGTACAGATATCTCCCTGAGAGAGAGGGACTGAGACACACCAGTCAGTGAACAGAAACCTCTTTGAGAGAGAGGGACTGAGACACACCAGTCAGTGTACAGATATCTCTGTGAGAGAGAGGGACTGAGACGCACCAGTCAGTGTACAGATATCTCCCTGAGAGAGAGAGGGGACTGAGAGACACCAGTCAGTGTACAGATATCTCCCAAAGAGAGAGAGAGGGACTGAGAGACACCAGTCAGTGTACAGATATCTCTCTGAGAGAGAGAGGGCACTGAGAGACACCAGTCCGTGTACAGATATCTCCCTGAGAGAGAGGGACTGAGACACACCAGTCAGTGTACAGAAATCTCTCTGAGAGAGAGGGACTGAGACACACCAGTCAGTGTACAGATATCTCCCTGAGAGAGAGAGGGACTGAGAGACACCAGTCAGGGTACAGATATCTCCCCGAGAGAGAGGGGACTGAGACACACCAGTTAGTGCACAGATATCTCCCTAAGAGAGAGAGGGACTGAGAGACACCAGTCAGTGTACAGATATCTCCCTGAGAGAGAGAGAGGGAACTGAGAGACATCAGTCAGTGTACAGATATCTCCCTGAGAGAGAGAGGGGACTGAGAGACACCAGTCAGTGTACAGATATCTCCCTAAGAGAGAGAGAGAGGACTGAGAGACACCAGTCAGTGTACAGATATCTTCCTCAGAGAGAGAGAGGGGACTGAGAGAAACCAGTCAGTGTACAGCTATCTCCCTGAGAGAGAGGGACTGAGAGACACCAGTCAGTGTACAGATATCTCCCTGAGAGAGAGGGACTGAGAGACACCAGTCAGTGAACAGAAATCTCTTTGAGAGAGAGGGACTGAGACACACCAGTCAGTGTACAGATATCTCCCTGAGAGAGAGGGACTGAGACGCACCAGTCAGTGTACAGATATCTCCCTGAGAGAGAGAGGGGACTGAGAGACACCAGTCAGTGTACAGATATCTCCCTGAGAGAGAGAGGGGGGACTGAGAGACACCAGTCAGTGTACAGATATCTCACTGTGAGAGAGAGGGGACTGAGAGATACCAATCAGTGTATAGATATCTCCGTGAGAGAGAGGGACTGAGACACACCAGTCAGTGTACAGATAACTCCCTGAGAGATATGGGACTGAGAGACACCAGTCAGTGTACAGATATCTCCCTGAGAGAGAGAGACTGAGAGACACCAGTCAGTGTACAGATATCTCTCTGAGAGAGAGAGGGCACTGAGAGACACCAGTCCGTGTACAGATATCTCCCTGAGAGAGAGGGACTGAGACACACCAGTCAGTGTACAGAAATCTCTCTGAGAGAGAGGGACTGAGACACACCAGTCAGTGTACAGATATCTCCCTGAGAGAGAGAGGGACTGAGAGACACCAGTCAGGGTACAGATATCTCCCCGAGAGAGAGGGGACTGAGACACACCAGTTAGTGCACAGATATCTCCCTAAGAGAGAGAGGGACTGAGAGACACCAGTCAGTGTACAGATATCTCCCTGAGAGAGAGAGAGGGAACTGAGAGACACCAGTCAGTGTACAGATATCTCCCTGAGAGAGAGAGGGGACTGAGAGACACCAGTCAGTGTACAGATATCTCCCTAAGAGAGAGAGAGAGAGGACTGAGAGACACCAGTCAGTGTACAGATATCACCCAGAGAGAGAGAGGGGACTGAGAGAAACCAGTCAGTGTACAGCTATCTCCCTGAGAGAGAGGGACTGAGAGACACCAGTCAGTGTACAGATATCTCCCTGAGAGAGAGGGACTGAGAGACACCAGTCAGTGTACAGAAATCTCTTGAGAGAGAGGGACTGAGACACCCAGTCAGTGTACAGATATCTCCCTGAGAGAGAGGGACTGAGACGCACCAGTCAGTGTACAGATATCTCCCTGAGAGAGAGAGGGGACTGAGAGACACCAGTCAGTGTACAGATATCTCCCTGAGAGAGAGAGGGGGACTGAGAGACACCAGTCAGTGTACAGATATCTCACTGAGAGAGAGAGGGGACTGAGAGATACCAATCAGTGTATAGATATCTCCGTGAGAGAGAGGGACTGAGACACACCAGTCAGTGTACAGATAACTCCCTGAGAGATATGGGACTGAGAGACACCAGTCAGTGTACAGATATCTCCCTGAGAGAGAGAGACTGAGAGACACCAGTCAGTGTACAGATATCTCCCTGAGAGATAGTGGACTGAGAGACTCTTGTCAGTGTACAGATATCTCCCTGAGAGAGAGAGGGGGAATGAGATACAACAGTCAGTGTACTGATATCTCCCTGAGAGAGAGGGGACTGAGAGACACCAGTCAGTGTACAGATATCTCCTTGAGAGAGAGAGGGCCTGAGAGACACCAGTTAGAGTACAGATATCTCCCTGAGAGAGAGAGAGGGGACTGAGAGACACCAGTCAGTGTATAGATATATCCCTGAGAGAGAGGGACTGAGAGACACCAGTCAGTGTACAGATATCTCCCTGAGAGAGAGAGGGACTGAGAGACACCAGTCCGTGTACAGATATCTCCCTGAGAGAGAGGGGACTGAGACACACTGTCAGTGTACAGATATCTCCCTGAGAGAGAGGGGACTGAGAGACACCAGTCAGTGTACAGATATCTCCCTGAGAGAGAGGGGACTGAGAGACACCAGTCAGTGTACAGATATCACCCTGAGAGAGAGAGGGACTGAGAGACAACAGTAAGTGTACAGATATCTCCCTGAGAGAGAGAGAGGGACTGAGAGACACCAGTCAGTGTACAGATATCTAACTGAGAGAGAGAGAGGGGACTGAGAGACACCAGTCAGTATACAGATATCTCCCTGAGAGAGAGAGGGACTGAGAGACACCAGTCAGTGTACAGATATCTCCCTGAGAGAGAGAGAGAGGACTGAGAGACACCAGTCAGTGTACAGATATCTCCCTGAGAGAGAGAGGGACTGAGAGACACCAGTCAGTGTACAGATATCTCCCAGAGAGAGAGAGGGACTGAGAGACACCAGTCAGTGTACAGATATCTCTCTGAGAGAGAGAGGGGACTGAGAGACACCAGTCAGTGTACAGATATCTCCCTGAGAGAGAGGGACTGAGAGACACCAGTCAGTGTACAGATATCTCCCTGAGAGAGAGAGAGGGGACTGAGAGACACCAGTCAGTGTACAGATATCTCCCTGAGAGAGAGAGGGACTGAGAGGCACCAGTCAGTGTTCAGATATGTCCCAGAGAGAGAGGGGACTGAGAGACACCAGTCAGTGTACAGATATCTCCCTGAGAGAGAGAAGGGGACTGAGAGACACCAGTCAGTGTACAGATATCTCCCTGAGAGAGAGGGGACTGAGAGACACCAGTCAGTGTACAGATATCTCCCTGAGAGAGAGAGGGGACTGAGAGACACCAGTCAGTGTATAGATATATCCCTGAGAGAGAGGGACTGAGAGAGACACCAGTCAGTGTACAGATATCTCCCTGAGAGAGAGAGGGACTGAGAGACACCAGTCCGTGTACAGATATCTCCCTGAGAGAGAGGGGACTGAGACACACTGTCAGTGTACAGATATCTCCCTGAGAGAGAGGGGACTGAGAGACACCAGTCAGTGTACAGATATCTCCCTGAGAGAGAGGGGACTGAGAGACACCAGTCAGTGTACAGATATCACCCTGAGAGAGAGAGGGACTGAGAGACAACAGTAAGTGTACAGATATTTCCCTGAGAGAGAGAGAGGGACTGAGAGACACCAGTCAGTGTTCGGATAGCTCCCTGAGAGAGAGGGACTGAGAGATAACGGTCAGTATACATACAGCTCACTGTGAGAGAGAGGGACTGAGAGACACCAGTCAGTGTACAGATATCTCCCTGAGAGAGAGAGGGGACTGAGAGACACCAGTCAGTGTACAGATATCTCCCTGAGAGAGAGAGGGTACTGAGAGACACCAGTCAGTGTACAGATATCTCCCTGAGAGAGATAGTGGACTGAGAGACACCAGTCAGTGTACAGATATCACCCTGAGAGAGAGGGACTGAGACACACCAGTCAGTGTACAGATATCTCCCTGAGAGAGAGGGACTGAGACACACCAGTCAGTGTACAGAAATCTCTCTGAGAGAGAGGGACTGAGACACACCAGTCAGTGTACAGATATCTCTCTGAGAGAGAGGGACTGAGACACACCAGTCAGTGTACAGATATCTAACTGAGAGAGAGAGGGGACTGAGAGACACCAGTCAGTGTACAGATATCTCCCAAAGAGAGAGAGAGGGACTGAGAGACACCAGTCAGTGTACAGATATCTCTCTGAGAGAGAGAGGGGACTGAGAGACACCAGTCAGTGTACAGATATCTCCCTGAGAGAGAGGGACTGAGAGACACCAGTCAGTGTACAGATATCTCCCTGAGAGAGAGGGACTGAGACACACCAGTCAGTGAACAGAAATCTCTTTGAGAGAGAGGGACTGAGACACACCAGTCAGTGTACAGATATCTCTCTGAGAGAGAGGGACTGAGAGCACCAGTCAGTGTACAGATATCTCCCTGAGAGAGAGAGGGGACTGAGAGACACCAGTCAGTGTACAGATATCTCCAAAGAGAGGGTGGGACCGAGAGACACCAGTCAGTGTACAGATATCTCCCTGAGAGAGAGAGGGCACTGAGAGACACAGTCAGTGTACAGATATCTCCCTGAGAGAGAGGGACTGAGAACACCAGTCAGTGTACGGATATCTCCCTCTGAGAGAGAGGGACTGAGACGCACCAGTCAGTGTACAGATATCTCCCTGAGAGAGAGAGGGACTGAGAGACACCAGTCAGTGTACAGATATCTCCCTGAGAGAGAGGGACTGAGACGCACCAGTCAGTGTACAGATATCTCCCTGAGAGAGAGAGGGGACTGAGAGACACCAGTCAGTGTACAGATATCTCCCTGAGAGAGAGAGGGGGACTGAGAGACACCAGTCAGTGTACAGATATCTCCCTGAGAGAGAGAGGGACTGAGAGACACCAGTCAGTGTACAGATATCTCCCTGAGAGAGAGAGGGAACTGAGAGACACCAGTCAGTGTACAGATATCTCCCTGAGAGAGAGGGGACTGAGAGACACCAGTCAGTGTACTGATATCTCCCAGAGAGAGAAAGAGGACTGAGAGACACCAGTCAGTGTACAGATATCTCCCTGAGAGAGAGGGACTGAGAGACACCAGTCAGTGTACAGATATCTCCTCTGAGAGAGAGGGGGTACTGAGAGACACCAGTCAGTGTACAGATATCTCCCTGAGAGAGAGGGACTGAGAGACACCAGTCAGTGTTCAGATATCTCCCTGAGACAAAGCGATTGAGAAACAACAGTCAGTGTACAGAAATCTCCTGGAGAGAGAGTGATTGAGACACACCAGTCAGTGTACAGATATCTCTGTGAGAGAGAGGGACTGAGACGCACTAGTCAGTGTACAGATATCTCCCTGAGAGAGAGAGGGGACTGAGAGACACCAGTCAGTGTACAGATATCTCCCAAAGAGAGAGAGAGGGACTGAGAGACACCAGTCAGTGTACAGATATCTCTCTGAGAGAGAGAGGGCACTGAGAGACACCAGTCCGTGTACAGATATCTCCCTGAGAGAGAGGGACTGAGACACACCAGTCAGTGTACAGAAATCTCTCTGAGAGAGAGGGACTGAGACACACCAGTCAGTGTACAGATATCTCCCTGAGAGAGAGAGGGACTGAGAGACACCAGTCAGGGTACAGATATCTCCCCGAGAGAGAGGGGACTGAGACACACCAGTTAGTGCACAGATATCTCCCTAAGAGAGAGAGGGACTGAGAGACACCAGTCAGTGTACAGATATCTCCCTGAGAGAGAGAGAGGGAACTGAGAGACATCAGTCCGTGTACAGATATCTCCCTGAGAGAGAGAGGGGACTGAGAGACACCAGTCAGTGTACAGATATCTCCCTAAGAGAGAGAGAGAGGACTGAGAGACACCAGTCAGTGTACAGATATCTTCCTCAGAGAGAGAGAGGGGACTGAGAGAAACCAGTCAGTGTACAGCTATCTCCCTGAGAGAGAGGGACTGAGAGAAACCAGTCAGTGTACAGATATCTCCCTGAGAGAGAGGGACTGAGAGACACCAGTCAGTGAACAGAAATCTCTTTGAGAGAGAGGGACTGAGACACACCAGTCAGTGTACAGATATCTCCCTGAGAGAGAGGGACTGAGACGCACCAGTCAGTGTACAGATATCTCCCTGAGAGAGAGAGGGGACTGAGAGACACCAGTCAGTGTACAGATATCTCCCTGAGAGAGAGAGGGGGGACTGAGAGACACCAGTCAGTGTACAGATATCTCCCTGAGAGAGAGAGAGGACTGAGAGATACCAGTCAGTGTACAGATATCTCCCTGAGAGCGAGGACTGAGAGACACCAGTCAGTGTACAGATATCTCCCTGAGAGATAGAGGGACTGAGAGACACCAGTCAGTGTACAGATATCTCCCTGAGAGAGAGAGGGACTGAGAGACACCAGTCAGTGTACAGATATCTCCCTGAGAGAGAGTGGGACTGAGAGACACCAGTCAGTGTACAGATATCTCCCTGAGAGAGAGGGACTGAGATACACCAGTCAGTGTACAGATATCTCCTGAGAGAGAGGGGACTGGGAGACACCAGTCAGTGTACAGATATCTCCCTGAGAGAGAGAGGGACTGAGAGACACAGTCAGTGTACAGATATCTCCCTGAGAGAGAGAGGACTGAGAGACACCAGTCAGTGTACAGATATCTCCCTGAGAGAGAAAGGGGACTGAGAGACACCAGTCAGTGTACAGATATCTCCCTGAGAGAGAGAGGGGACTGAGAGACACAGTCAGTGTACAGATATCTCCCTAAGAGAGAGAGAGAGGGACTGAGAGACACCAGTCAGTGTACAGATATCTCCCTCAGAGAGAGAGAGGGACTGAGAGAAACCAGTCAGTGTTCAGATGTCTCCCTGAGAGAGAGGGACTGAGAGACACCAGTCAGTGTACAGATATCTCCCTGAGAGAGAGGGACTGAGAAACAACAGTCAGTGTACAGAAATCTCCTGAGAGAGAGAGGGACTGAGAGATACCAGTCAGTGTTCAGATATCTCCTGAGAGAGACATGGACTGAGAGACACCAGTCAGTGTACAGATATCTCCCAAAGAGAGAGAGGGACTGAGAGACACCAGTCAGTGTACAGATATCTCTCTGAGAGAGAGAGGGCACTGAGAGACACCAGTCAGTGTACAGATATCTCCCTGAGAGAGAGGGACTGAGACACACCAGTCAGTGTACAGAAATCTCTCTGAGAGAGAGAGGGACTGAGAGACACCAGTCAGTGTACAGATATCTCCCTGAGAGAGAGAGGGACTGAGAGACACCAGTCAGTGTACAGATATCTCCCTGAGAGAGAGGGGACTGAGAGACACCAGTCTAGTGTACAGATATCTCCCTAAGAGAGAGGGGAATAGCAGACACCAGTCAGTGTACAGATATCACCCTGAGAGAGATAGGCAACAGAGAGACATCAGTCAGTGTACAGATATCTCCCTGAGAGAGAGAGGGGACTGAGAGACACCAGTCAGTGTACAGATATCTCCCTGAGAGAGAGGGGACTGAGAGACACCAGTCAGTGTACAGATATCTCTCTGAGAGAGAGGGGACTGAGAGACACCAGTCAGTGTACAGATATCTCCCTGAGAGAGAGAGGGACTGAGAGACACCAGTCAGTGTACAGATATCTCCCTGAGAGAGAGGGACTGAGAGACACCAGTCAGTGAACAGAAATCTCCTGAGAGAGAGATGGACTGAGAGACACCAGTCAGTGTATAGATATCTCTCTGAGAGTGAGGGACTGAGACGCACCAGTCAGTGTACAGATATCTCCCTGAGAGAGAGAGGGGACTGAGAGACACCAGTCAGTGTACAGATATCTCCCTGAGAGAGAGAGGGGGGACTGAGAGACACCAGTCAGAGTACAGATATCTCACTGTGAGAGAGAGGGGACTGAGAGATACCAATCAGTGTATAGATATCTCCATGAGAGAGAGGGACTGAGACACACCAGTCAGTGTACTGATAACTCCCTGAGAGATATGGGACTGAGAGACACCAGTCAGTGTACAGATATCTCCCTGAGAGAGAGAGACTGAGAGACACCAGTCAGTGTACAGATATCTCCCTGAGAGAGAGTGGACTGAGAGTCTCTTGTCAGTGTACAGATATCTCCCTGAGAGAGAGAGGGGGAATGAGATACAACAGTCAGTGTACTGATATCTCCCTGAGAGAGAGGGGACTGAGAGACACCAGTCAGTGTACAGATATCTCCTTGAGAGAGAGAGGGCCTGAGAGACACCAGTCAGTGTACAGATATCTCCCTGAGAGATAGGGGACTGAGAGACACCAGTCAGTGTACAGATATCTCCCTGAGAGATAGGGGACTGAGAGCCATCAGTCAGTGTACTGATATCTCCCTGAGAGAGAGAGAGGGGACTGAGAGACACTAGTCAGTGTACAGATATCTCCCTAAGAGAGAGAGAGAGGACTGAGAGACACCAGTCAGTGTACAGATATCTTCCTCAGAGAGAGAGAGGGGACTGAGAGAAACCAGTCAGTGTACAGCTATCTCCCTGAGAGAGAGGGACTGAGAGACACCAGTCAGTGTACAGATATCTCCCTGAGAGAGAGGGACTGAGAGACACCAGTCAGTGTACAGATATCTCATGGAGA